>NW_012109064.1:1100982-1122560 GCF_000951045.1 Mandrillus leucophaeus
CTCCCTCCTTTCCTTCCTTCCTTTCTCCCTCCCTTCCTTCCTTCCTTCTTTCCGTCCGTCCTTCCTTCCTTCCTTCCTTCCTTCCTTCCTCTCTCTCCTCTCTCTCTCTCTCTCTTTCCTTCTTTCTTGACAGGGTTTTGCTCTGTCACCCAGGCTAGACCACATTGGTGCAATCATAGCTCACTGCAGCCTTGATCTCTGGGCTCAAGCAATGCTCCTGCCTCAACCTCCCAATAGCTGGAACTATAGGTGCATACCACAGCATTTAAAATTTGATTTTAATCTTTTGTGGAGATGGGGTCTCGCTGTGTTATACAGGCTGGTCTTAAACTCCTGGCCTCAAATGATCCTCCCACTTTGACCTCCCCAAATACTGGGATTACAGGCATAAGCCACTGCACTTGGCTCAAACTTTATTTTCATGTTTTGCTGCTGAAACTGGAGAGAACAGAGGTTTGGAGCAACTGTTGTGCTTAATGACAGACGTTGGAAAACATAAGGTGCAACTGGAAATCTTTCAATGTTAATTGAATTATAACATGTCAGGGCCTTGTACCAGAAGGACCCCTTTATGAATGAATATCAACAGTTCCACTCTTCTGCATCCTCTCTTAATAGAAATCCTGCTTAGCAAGGGATGAGGTAATAAACAGAGGAAGTGAAGTGTATAGTTATACCAAGAAAATAGTTGCAGAAGTTTTCATCTCTGACATGGGTGTTAGATGCCATATTGCTGCCCCCCCATATATTGGGTTAGCATCACTCAAATGCTAAAATTCATAGTGATCCTATGAGCTATTTTGGTCATTGTCTTACATTCAATATTTTAAGACTTTCAGAAGAATGTATCTATTAAAGATGAGGAGAGAAGGTTTATAATAGTGGTGACATACTTAATGTTTCTCAGCTCTAATTTGTTCATCTATAAAATGGGAAGAATAATATTGATCCATTATCAGTTATTGTAAGGAAAAAATATAATATATAAAACAACATGTAATGCACATGGCATGTATCATATGCTCAATGAATTTAGGCTATAATATTAGGCTTTGAAACACCTTTTCAGATATGGGACCTCCAACCAACAAGTCATAGAGAGAGGGGAGAATCTAATGCAGAAATGGACAGTTGACAAGAGCTATGGAGGAGACTGAGAATTAAGCTAGGGTAGAAAAGGAATGGAGGGCTAAACAGTATAACTGACACACCTGAGAAAAAATGATGAGGCTCAGATAAAAGATACAAAGAATTTTGAACCAGAGGTTTTTTCCAGGCAATGGTTTATACCTGGTATATGGGATCAGTGTCAGATAGACTGTGAGGCATGGAGGGCATACCCTATGTAAAGTTCTTTGTTGAAATACCATATCCTGTAACTGGAAAGCATGATTTAGTGTTTTCTGTTTTCTTTTGTTTTAAAATTCCCATTCTTCCTTACTGGCAAATCATGAGGCTTGGAAGTGCTGGTTGTTGAAGGTTGCTTATGAACTGGGCAGGGCTACAGCTGTGTGAAGTGAAGCATCAGAGTCGCTGGTGGGGAGAAGGAATGAGACAGAAGAAACCAGTCGGGCGGTGGATGCTGACTCTGAGGCATGACGGGGCATCCTCTGTCTTGAACCTATCAGTTTCAGAGTTTGAGGAGTCTCCCTGGAGAGAAAGTAGTAGAGAACAAATCTACACTCAGATCCCCTTGTTCTTCTACTTTTTTCCTCAGTCCCAGGGAAAGGGGGTTGCAATTTGTTAAGGTATTGGAAGCTCTCCTGAGCTTCTCTATTGTAAGCTGCAGTTTATTACTTTTCTTTGGAAGAATAACTAGAGATTCCCAAAGCAGCTTGTTTGTATTTCTTTCCACTCCTAGATGGGTCTTACAGGAAAAAGGATTTTACCTTCATTTATAGCCTAAGTTTGGGAGAGTCACTGTGTTTATTCTTCTTTTAACTATCGGAAGCCTAAGTCGGGATAGAGTGCTTCAAGGAAATAATCACAACTGCTGTGTCATCTTTCTCAAATTAATTTTAGCACTCTCCTTCAGCTTAACAAACAGACCAGATGTTACTAAATTGTGATCTTCTTTACAGTACAATGCTATGGTCTCCAGGGTTTTAGACTCATATGCATAGCCTCTCCATTGTCACACACCCAGGGAATGTGGGTGTGTTTCGGGTTAGTTAATCTGAAGACATTAATTTTATTTAGCATCTCCTCAGCAATAGCTCTGGATTCACTAATGGCACCTCAGACCTCTCGGGATAGTCACACATTGTCCCGACTGCAAAAGTGAGAGATTTTTAACTCCTGAGTAACCAACACATTTTCATGGAAGGAAATGATCAGGGGTAAAATTCAAAATTGTAATTCATAGAATTTGGAACCAAAGATAATTTTATTTTTTTCAGAAACACATCAGGACTCTCAAACTTAAAAAAGAAAGGTTTAAAGGCACCTTTTTTGGTTGTTGTTGTTTGGTAGAGATTCTTAGGTAAAAATAATAAGACACACGATACATGGAAAATCACTCGTCACTTTGCTTATAATTAGTTTCTAAATAAATGCCAGTCGCTAACATTTGTGGTAATCTCACTATTGGCCTTGGTGTACATTAGAATAGTATCAGGTAGAGAAAATGGAAAGATTCTTTAGAGTTAGAAAATACATTTGATAACCTTTAATTTTTATAGTTTCATATAGAAAAACTTGAGTCCTAGAGAAGGCAAACGGTTAGGGTGCTCACAGATTTAGGACAGAAGCAAGGAAAATTAATGGATACTGGATCCAGAAGATACCAGTTTGAATCTTTTGTCTGATTTATATGATCTCTACGATTTTGGCCAAATTAATGATCTTCTTCCAGCTTTGGTGTCCTCATCTATAAAATAGAAATAATAATATATCTATCTCACTGAATTGTTATGGGAGTTAAATGTCTGGGAGTGAAATGAAATAACTTATGTAGAGTTATTTTAAAAACTACAGAAAACTATAAAACATGTTTATTGTTCTTTTAAAAAAGCAAAGCTAACATTTATTGGGTTGATATAACATTCCAGGCACTTTTTCTGAGAGCTTTGCATATCCATATCTACACAATATTTTGCGAAGACTGTATTTTTTTTTTTTTTATTCTTACAATTGGGAAAACTGAGGCTTAGCATAGTGTTTGGCCCAAGGTTTTTCAACTTGGTTTCAGCTCTTTCCTCCTCTTTTTTTTTTTTTTTTTTTTGAGACGGAGTGTCGCTCTGTTGCCCAGGCTGGAGTGCAGTGGCGTGATCTCGGCTCACTGTAAACTCTGTCTCCCAGGTTCACGCCTTTCTCCTGCCTCAGCCTCCCGAGTAGCTGGGACTGCAGGCGTCCGCCACCATGCCTGGCTAATTTTTGAACTTTTAGTAGAGATGGGGTTTCACCATGTTAGCCAGGATGGTCTCAATCTCCTGACCTTGTGATCGGCCCGCCTTGGCCTCCCAAGGTGCTGGGATTACAGGCGTGAGCCACCGCACCCGGCCCTACCCAGATGGTTCTTCTAATACAAACACTCCATAGGTGTTTTGATCCACTTCACTATATTATCCATTTCAAAGATTTTTTATAAAGCTGATAAAAATTAAATTTAGTCTTTAACTTGTTTTACCACTTAGAAAATAATTTTCTTTTCTAATGAGTCCACCTTGGTAGGAGAAAGTAAGAAGATGTGACCAGTTATGCTCTCCATTAGACAAAGGCACTATTGATTGTTCAGGAAATTAAGTGGTCCCCTTTGTACCACAGTGCGAAAAATGTCTTCTTCTTTGGTGAATCTTTATTATGTTTATTGTTAAAGTGACATCTGAGCATATTAAATGTTTTATGCCCTTAAGTGTTACAATCCTTGCTCTGTGTGTATTTACGTTTATATGTGTATCAATATTCTGAAGCTGGAACTCAGCACTGCCCTTCCAGCTCCCTCTCCCAACTAGAGGACATCTGACAATTTGACATTTGGTTGTCACAACCTAGGGGACAGGGCTACTACTGGCATCTAGTGGGTAGAGCCAGTGGTACTGCTAAATATCTTATAATGCATAGTACTGCTCCTGCAATGAAGAATTATCTGGCTTATGATGTCAATAAAAATAATAATTTTCATCAGAATAGAGTTGCATCATTTTCAAAACACTTTCACATGCATTATTTTATTGATCCTTAAAAAGTCATTGTGAGGTAGTAAGCTTTCTCTCTAATTTATAGATTGAGGTTTAAAAGGGAAAAGTGACTTTACCAGTGTCATATGACCAGAAAAGTGAAGGTGTTAGAGCATGAAAATTAATCTTTAGCCCTCTCTTACTTTCCATACTTTTCTCTGGCAATGTCCTGTGGGCAAAGACAAATGTGCCAGTTTCCTACACTTCAAGTCCAGCATGTTACTTTCCACTTGCTAGAGCTTCAAAAATGTGTTTGTTGACTGACTAATTGTAAATGACATCAAGGACAGTCAACCGTATTATTCCCCCTTACTTTTTAAATAAGAAATGTCAACTGATATGGTTTGACTGTGTCCCCACTCAAATCTCATCTTGAGTTGTAGCTCCCACAATTCCCAGGTGTGGTTGTAGGTAGGTGGTGAGAGGTAATTGAATCATGGGGGCAGGTCTTTCCCATGTTGTTCTCATGATAGTGAATAAGTCCATGAACTCTGATAGTTTTATCAAGGGGAAACCCCTTTCACTTGGCTCTTACTCTCTCTTGTCTGCCACCATGTAAGATGTGCCTTTGCTTCCCCTTCACCTTCACCCATGATTTTGAAGCCTGCCCAGACATGTGAAACTGTGAGTCCATTTAACCTCTTTCGTTTATAAATTACCCAGTCTCAGGTATGTCTTTAGTAGCAACGTGAGAACAGACTAATATAACAACTCAGATCCCTAGGCAAGATTTCCATGTAGTTCAACATACATTTCCTGTTTTACATGAATAGATGCTATAGCATATCTGGCTTTTTTTTTTTTTTTTTTACAGCTTTACTTTGTTGTAAATCTTAGAGTAGTTCAAAATGTAAAACTCCAAAACTTTTTAGCTAGCAACAGGATGTAGCCATTCCCTGGCTTCCTTTCGACTGAATATGCACAGGCAGAGGAGCCAAGAGAAGGAACCAGCTTTTCTGAGTGACAGCGCATTTCAAACACAGGTAAAGGACAAACTGAATAGAACTGGGGGTAATACATTGAAAACAAAACAAAATCCAAAACAAAACAAAACAAGAAACAGTAACATGCATGGATCTCTGCCCAGATTTCCACCCAAAAACTAATTTATTAAGGTGATTTGATAACGCTGTGTGACAATAGCCAGTCTAGCTTAGCTTTATATTTAGCTCAAGAAGCAATTAAAGGCAAAAAGAAAAAGAACACTCATACTGTACATGATGAACAAATCACAAGATGTTCAGCACATTTGTTTAGCAGACAGTAGAAACAATCTACCTGCAATTTTTGAAATGTTCTCCAAACTTGGGTTAAAATTTTGTAAAACTGAAGCAAGCAGCTAACTTGGTCAATTCAGTATGGGGGGAAGAAAACTCATAGTTATTTGGCAATATGTCAAAATACATTCTGACGGAGGAAAAAACTCCACATTCAAACTGATGATTTGGCTGAAATTTTCACTTTTTAATTGGCGCTTCTGTTCTGATCTGAGGCAGGCTATTTTTTTATTTTTAGCATTCTTTACCTTCTTCCATGATTATAGCCTCATTTTTTCTCATCTTCTGTCTCACAAAGATTCTAGCTACTGGAACTGATCTTTTATCAGTACATGTATCAATTTTTCTACCTTATGTATGAGTGAAAATTGAATTTCTTTTTAAAACTGAGGAGAAAATTAGCTATGAATCTTTGCTGTGAGTGCTTGATATTTAACATTGAAATATTGAATGAAGAAGGAGACAGATTTATGGTCAACATGGGAGATCATGAATTCAGTTTTTGTCTAATTCCAACTTTAGTTTTATATTTTCTCAATATTTACAAAGAATATAAAGGAGAGAATAAGATTGTTTGCAAACCTTCTATAACTTTATTATATAAATAAATATAAATATATGGTTATATTTTAGTGTTTCCCTGACATAAGGTGAATGAAAATTTTCCCTCTCCCTCTTAGTCTTGTCTTATATTATCTGATGATTTTTAAAATATTAAATAGATTGGGTTTAAATAAATCGATGGTATTTGATGAAAAATATTTGATGTGGTAAAGTAAAACTGTCAGAAAGTACGTAAATAAGCCAGATTATCTTCACTATTATGTTAAAGCTGATAATGTACCTGTTCACATTAAGCATCCTAAAACAAAACCGGTTTTTCTCTGAACGGTGTTTCTTTCTCCTCTTCCCCTCTTTCACCACGTGCTTCAGTTCAAACTCCTAGAAAACAAGAAGCTTGCCTGTCTTGAAGATAGACCCCATCCTTGCACTCACATGTTGACTCATACGCATTTATTTCATAAGGGATCTTTTTGCACTGAAGTTATTTTATAAGGCAAATAAAAATCTGAGATTATACTTTGTCCTTATTCTACATACTCTACTACATTTTAACCTGCATTAAATAAAAGGACATGAGAATATTTTTGAGAAAATAGAAGTGGGGGAAATACTTTCCCAAATACTTGACCTCAAAGGATGGGACTGATTACTGTCATCCTACCATATTGAGGCTTTCGACAGTGTTGTCAGGATGCTGTCTTAATATCCAGTGATAAGACAAAACCATTTGCTTGTGTCTTGTAGTCTTTCCTTTTTACACGCCACCCTACTCCTGCCTGCCTTACAGCAGTTGATTGTGACATCCTCTCTTTTCTACATGGCTCAGGCCAGCAGATGTGTGCTGCTTCAGTGCTGATGAGCAGGATAGCAACACCTCCTGGGCAGTGACCTTGTCATGTGACACACAGTATGGCTAGATGATGCTAGCAAACAGCAACAGCAGACCAACCAAGCTTGCAGCCATCCAGAATGGCAGGATTCATTTTGATCAAAGAATCAAGATGACTTGCAGACTAAGAGAAATAGCTCTAACCTGAAGGACAGTCTTTCTTTAAACATCCCAAAAGGTGACATATTCTGGACTTGTTTATTCACACGCATGTGAAAAAAAATAGTTGTCTTCTCACTGTTATATTTGAATATAAAAAACGACAACACATGAATATTTGTACTTCTTAATGCCTTTTATTTTCCCTGAGGCACTTTGTGGGATTTCATAACTTATGAACTACATATTCTTCCAAACCTTACTTATGTTTAGTGTGGAAGACAGAGCTACCGGCTCCTTTAGAGACCCAGGAAAAATTACAATGTTTTCCTGGATTACAAAATAGACAAATCTCATGCTTCAAATGTATAACTTGATGCTGGAGAGGTTGCAGAGAAAAGGGAACACTTACAAACTGTTGGTGAGAGTGTCAATTAGTTTAACCATTGTTGAAAGCAGTACAGCAATTCCTCAAAGAGCTAAAAACAGAAATAGCATTTGACCCAGCAGTCTCATTACTGGGTATATATGCAGAGGAATATAAATTGTTCTACCATAAAGACACATGCACGACATGCATGCAAATATTCACTGCAGCATTATTCACAATAGCAAAGACAGAGAAACAAACTAAATGTCCATCAGTGACAGATTGGATAAAGAAAATGTGGTACATTTGGAATATTACTAAATATTATGGAATATTACCAAATATTATGGAATATTACTCAGCCATAACAGAGAACAAGATCATGTCTTTTGTGGGAACATGGATGGAGCTGGAGGTCATTATCTTTAGGAAACTAACACAGGAACAGACAACCAAATACCACATGTTCTCACTTATAAATGGGAGATAAATGATGAGAACACATGGACGCAAAGAAGAGAACAACAGACACTGGGGTGTCTCAGGGGATGGAGGGTGGGAGGAGAGAGAAATAGAAAAAGTAAATAAAGCATACTAGATTTAGAACCAGGGTAATGAAATCATCCATACAACAAACTCCTGTGACACAGGTTTTCCTATAACAACAAACCTGAACATATATCCTTGAACCTAAAATAAACAATACAAAAAACCCTCAAACTCTCACAAATTTAGAACTTGCTATACACCCTGAATGTTTGTGTTCCCCCAAAGTTCACGTTAAAGCCTCATCAAAAAGGTGATGATATTACTGGGGTAAGCCTATTGGAAGATGATTAGTCTTGGGGGCTCCCTTGGATGGGGTTAGTGCTCTTATAAAAGAGGCCTCAGAGAGACCCTTTGCCCCTTCTACCATGTGGGGATTCAGAAGGTGTGATCTATGAACCGGGAGGTAGAACCTCACCCGACACTGAATCTGCCAAGCACCTTGATCTTGGACTTCCCAGCCTCCAAAACCATGAGAAATAAATTTCTGGTGTTTAAAAACTACCAGTTTGTGTTTTTTTTGTTATAGCAGCCTGAACAGGATAAGACACAATCTTACTTCTTCATCAATAACTTTCAAGTGATACATAGGAGAAAAAAACGAGAGAAAAATAATAGTTTCTTATTAATAAAAGACTATATATAAGCTTAACAAAGTAAAAATCATATAGAAAATACTACACATCCACATTGGCTTTATTTCCCATCTTTTCATTTACAATGGTATACCATTTTCTTTAGTTTTGGAGGATTTAGCTATCTCCCTTTTAAGACACCTTTGTAAGGATCTTTCCTTCCTTCTTTCTTTTCCTCTATCTTCCCTCCTTTCCAGTATTCTTTTCCTTTTGTGAAAAATGGCCTTCTAAATTTATCTTGGGTTGGAAAATAAGGCAACTTAATTTTATATTATCTTCAGGATGTGAACAGAAAACACTTTTGTCTTGAGCTTAAAGACTTTCATCTCTATGATAACAACTACGAAATCAAAACATAATAATTTTTAGCTATAAACTCTCTGTCCAGTTAAATATTGAATTAATATCCTCATTTGAGTTTTCACCCACCAGGTTAGTTACTCTATTTTATAACCATTTTACTAACTGATAATTGCTTACCTGCTTCATCTTCATCATCTTTGTTATGCAGAACACATTCTTTTAAAACAATTAGAGCTTTTTTCCTATCTTCTGAACACTGTCATTTGGGGGAAAAAAAATGTATTATCTAAGTTTGCAATAGCTGTGTTAATTTAAGATTCTTCCAGGTTTTATTTAAAGTGCTTACTTTTATATGCTTTGATATTTAGTGTTTCTGGGATCCATAAAGTTAACTGAAAAGACAAATGGCAGTAGGATGTAGTGCTGTGGGTGAAAGGCTATGCCTTAATTTGGCAAAGTGACTTTAAATTAGGCCCCAGTCTCAGTTGGTTCCCCATTATTTTGTTCCATTAACGTGGATTTAGAAAAAACTTTCAAACACCGACTCTTGTAAAATCTTCCACAGCCATCACATTGTCTCCTTAACAGAAAATAAGAGAAGAAAAATGTCACGAAGAGCAAGGATTATCTTAACCTTGTACTGCACTGATCAGAACCCTACTCAAAGTCAATGATTGTACAACTTACAAGGAAAACCCAGTGACTCAGTGTCGCAGAATGCTAATCTTCAGAATCAGGGTCAGAAACAGCATAAGAATTAAAGACACTGCCACTCCTAATGAGTGCCAGAGTAAAGGCTGACCACATTTCACCGATATAAGCCACAGAAAACGTGCAATTACTTTAGAAGTTACTTTAGTGTCAGAAATTATGAAGAAGTATTCAATTGTGACTCCTTCCTCCATTGTTCCATCTGCCTCTAATTTTTAACTGTATCAACTTAATAAAGAGCATTGTTTACTACAGATATGTTGACCACTGTGTTTTCTTTACAGGAAATAACTATTTTAGCAGCATGAACAATCAGTTTTCACAGATTCAGATTATTCCACACATGTCTTTTCTTTTTCTATATTAACTAAGCAGAAATTCTGTTGAGCAGGGGAGGGTCATTCCAGAAAAGCATCAACTGTCAATAAATATGTGCTTACCTTACCATTTTTCAGTGTGGATATCATTTAAAGAATTGGTTATTTCATCATCAGTTAACTGAATAGTTAATTTATTTGTTGGGAGGAGTTAGGACACAACATGATTAATTAGCTTAATGTATGTGTGCTAAATGCAAATACAGAGACAGCAGTGCCAAATTATGCATGCTTCATGTTCATTGGGGTTGAGTAGGAAAATGCAGTCTGGAAGCACACAGATTTCTACTGAGTCCTTCCTTTATTCTCTAGGGACTAATTCTCATATCAACCACACAGCATTTTATTTTTATCATTGAAACTGGGAAAGAAGCTGGCAAAATTTCCTGAATTTTAATTAAGCTGTCCAAAGACATTTCTTCACAGCCCACATTAAATGTATTAATATTAGAGCAATATTTATGTAAAATGGTATATTTAAACAGTATTTGGTGGTAATCAAATACTGTTTGATTCCCTTATATTGAAAAATTTTTTCAAATTAAAACCAGCAAGAACAATATGATATGTATTTAGGGGAAAAATGTACTTCCTGTAACTGAGGTGAATCAAAAGGAAAACATTGATAATATTCAAGAAAATAAGATTTCACTTATTCTACACTTTTAATAACATAATTAAAGTAATTGGAAAGAAGTGTCTGAGTTGGAAGCATAGCAGGAACGCAACCCAGTGTTTTTCAGGAGCTAAGGTGCATTTTGGGTTGAGGGTTGATATACTAACAAAATATAGCCTATTAATTCTAATTCTAATGTGTTGTAAGGCCTGACTCTACTCTGGTGTGTTACACTGCAATTCTGGATTTATTACTACTACATAATTGTAATTATAGTCATTTTGTACTATTACCTTTGCTTTCAGTCTCTCCTTTTCTCTCTTCCTCTCTCTTAAAACCTCCCTCAGAGGCATTAAAGCAAGGGAGCTAATAAAAAAAAATGACTGGATGCTGTAACACAGATGCCACCTGACAGGTCTGAAAGCCTCAGTCACACATAGACCACTGGACTGTGTGACTTTTCTGATATGCAATGGCTATGACAATTTGTCCTGTGTTACCTTGAACTAAAAATTTAAAAATACATATCAGTTTATTGATGGATTGAAGGAATGAAAAACACTGTTCATTGTCCCATGAATGTTATGTTTGTGGAACCCCATTTATAAGAAAGGAAATTCTTCCCTGATATCTGTGAACGTTGCCCACAAATAATTTATAATTATATATCAGTCAAGAGGTGTAGAG
This sequence comes from Mandrillus leucophaeus, assembly GCF_000951045.1. Classification (NCBI taxonomy): domain Eukaryota; kingdom Metazoa; phylum Chordata; class Mammalia; order Primates; family Cercopithecidae; genus Mandrillus; species Mandrillus leucophaeus. The sequence continues at coordinate 1,112,235 of NW_012109064.1, forward strand.
TCAAATGGAAAAGCTTATCATGGCCTCTGCCAAAGATTCTTAATGCAAAGCATAGGAGTCTTCCTGTAATGTCATAATTATCAGCTGGAAGCCCTCCATACAAAATGTAAAAATAACCATGTGCCATCTGGTAATTGGTTTTCCCAGCAAATACATATGCAAAAGGGAATCAAGAGCGACAACAAAATTGAAAATCCAGTGCACAGGAATGCTGTGTGACGGCCGGAGTTTTAATAAGCCACGTGCTGTGAAATCAGTTTTACAATCCTATAGCATGATAATATAAAGTATCATAAGGTGTATATATGTATATATATATGCATGAAAGTGCCATTATATTTATGGATATGGGCAAAGTGATTGCACTTAACATTTGGGCTTCCCATATTGAGAGATATCATTCTAAAGAGATTTTACCTGTAGTTAAATAGCAGCTAATGAAAGTGAGCTAAAATCACCATGACATTTAGCCACAACTGAGGTTTATTTCCCCAGGTTTATTTCTCATGACTGAGTTTATGGTTATACAGTTTTCTCTCATCAAAAAGTGGCAGTCTCTTTTCAATATAGCACAGATTTTCATTATGCCATTAACGGTAAAAAAAAAAAAAAAAATCTATCAGTGTGAAATTGTTAAATTCTATATTGAAATCATTGGGTCAATACAGAAACGTGTTATGCAATTCCTTTGACAGAAAGGTTTGGCTCAGTCTTTTTGTAACCTTGTACTTGGCTGCTCTTGCCCTTCAGTTCAGCCTCTAGGAAACATTTCACTTCCTGCCATGGCAAGACGGAGAAAGCCCTAGCAAGAGAAAACATACTTCAAATGCATCACTGGCCTCATCCAGTGTAAAGCCTTCTAATATACAGTATTCTGAAGTATTCTGAACAAGGGCAGTACTGATCTGTGGCTTAAAGTATCTTCCTTTACAGTATCTCCAGACACTTATTAATTGTTTAGTTCGATTCCATTCAAATCCTTCTGGGGAGCAAAGGGATTAAAGATGGCTTTCCAGTGGCTGCCTTACACAATGCAAAGTCTGTCTTCTCCTTCCTAGATCCGTCACCTTGAGAGTGAATCACTGCTGTTTGTCCTCACTGTAGGAGCCAAGGCCTTTCGTCCCAACTTCACATGTCCAGATTTTGATACTAAAGGAATCAAAGGGAACTAGGCTGTTAGGACACACAGATGACTGCAAACAATTCTGGGGTGCTGAGTGAACTCCAGCAGTGCTCCCAGATTTAAATTTTGTTCAAAAACAGATATGTGACAAAAATTCAATACTAAAATTGTTGAGTCTACCCTGCAATATTTTTAATTATTGTTGTATATTCAACACCAATCCAATTTTATTTTTGACCTCACGTAACCAGGACACGGTCAGAAATGGGCATCTTCTCAGTCTGGTGTGTGTGAGGCCAGACTTGTGGCTGTGATGGTCATGTAACACTTCAATTTAGTGTTAATTTGATTGGACAAAGGACAGGGGCCTTGATTCTGCTTTTTGAGAAAACGAAGGAATAAAAACCAAAATAACTTTCTCATTCCCACAAAGGTAATACATTATACAACTTAGTAGCTATGGATAAATGAAACTCTAGCCCCATAATGAAGAAAAAGGCGTGTGGATTTATATTGCAGTGTATTGTTTAAGAGCATATCCTCTGCGTGTAGTCTCAGCCTCACCACTATTAACTCTATGACCTTAGTCAATACCCTTGATTTCTCTAAGCCTAGTTGTCTACATATGTAAGTTGTTGATAATAATAACATAGTAGCACTGGAAAGGAAGTAGAGTGAAATAATAGTCAAGAGCATCATGTTGGGGGAAATATGATCTGACATTGCATTCCAGCTTCAGAATGTACTGCTGTGTCATCTTAGAAGAATTATTCAACACTCCTTTGCTTTAATTTCTTCATCTGTAAAATGCGAATATCAGAAATGAAAACCTTAAAGAGTTACTGGGAGCTGTGTGTAGACTGCTTAGGATAGCGTTTCACATTTCAGTTGAACTCAAGACAAACTACTGCTGTCATTATCAGGATCTCACAATGATGTGTGAAAGTACTAAGATGAGTAAATAAAATAAAAAGTAAATAGAGTACAAATTGATTTTTAAAATGTTTTAAAGTGTCTGTGAAGTAGCATGCGTGTGCTTCTGCATATGCAATTCTGTATTTCTGTAAATGTACCCAGAAAGTTTGGTATATGAGAGGGCATTTATGCAAGATATGACTTTCCTATACTTTAATTTCTGTCAAAGGGTGAGAAAGAGAAAAAATAAAAGACCAGATATTTTTTACCCAAGGTTGGTGTAAAGTAAATGCATTAGTGATGCTAATCCACTGCCTTATTCTTTTTTTTTACCAGAGTTAACTTAAGAATTAAATATAATAATATGTAAATTATTGGATGTATTTATTATTGTATGCTGAAAGGGTTAATGAAATGTTGATCATTATTCATAGTATCCCCAGTATTATTTTTATTTAATTAATAACTTTCCTTAGGTGGATTATCAATCAAAATCAGATCCCACCACTTTAGGCAAACACTGTGTTGTCTTACGCTGTCTTCTGCAGACACCAGTTACTCTTCCCTTTCCTAAACAAGTGGGCAGTAGCCATTGGGAAGGACGTAAAGTCAGGCTTGCTGGAGACTTCTTTGCTGGTTAGGAAATGACTATGCTTACGCAAATGAGAAAATGTTGATGGGCTATGGTGGGACAAGAAGAGACTTTTCCTGCTATCCATTCTTTTTATTTCAGTGTCTTGCCACAGTGACCTATTTCAGCTCTGATGGGAAGAGTCCCCAAAGTCACAGCTTTGTAATGAATCAAAGGCAGGAAGTATCAACTTTTATTTGCCTGTGGAAGTCAGTTCTGTGGTATCAGTGGAAGGGCATCTGTACATTTTAATACAGACAAGGAAAACGAGCCGCCCAATCTTCTGGCTGGCTTATGCTCACACTAATGGGTAGACTCACTACATTCCTGTGATTATTTTTTTAATGCACCAGAAACTTCACTATTTCTAAATTTTTGCTAAACTAGATGTAATTCCCCAAGTTCTATTTGGTCAGGCTTGGTGGCTCACACCTGTAATCCCAGCACTTTGGGAGGCCAAGGCAGGCGATCACTTGAGGTCAGGAGTTTGAGATCAGGCTAGCCAACATTGTGAAACCCCAACTCTACTAGAAATACAAAAAGTAGCTGCGTCTTGTGGTGGGCACCTGTAATCCCAGCTACTTGAGAGGCTGAGGCAGGAGAATCACTGGAAACTGGGAAGTGGATGTTTCAGTGAGCCGAGATAGAGCCACTGCACATCAGCCTGGGCAAAAAAAATAAGACTCCATTTCAACAAAAAAAAAAAAAAAAAAAAGAAAGAAATTCATACTTTTCTATTTTCTAATTTTTTTTTCAATACAAATTGTTTTCTTTTCAAATTCGATAGATGGTATTCCAAATTCAGTATCTGCTTCTGTGCTGTCCTTGAGAAGAGCACAATAAGCAGTGATAGACAAAGGATGATGATCTCCCAGGCAGTTCTATGCATTTCTCCCAAGTTTCAGAGGAAGCTCATTCCTCAACAGTACTGCAGGCAGAAATACATGAACATGACCAAGATGTTGATTTGTAGGTAAAATGAAGAGACCTTTTCATAAAGTGAGAATGCCCCTCACATTGCTAGCCTGTTTGGTTCATCTGCTTAGCAATAGCAAAAAGCCCAACCACAGGAAGGAAAAAGAAATGAGAATGGGATTTTCAGCTTTCTAAATCCATATGAAGCTCTGTACATATAGTCTTTAACTTACTCAGGGTTCTATCCTCAGAATAATGTCATTTAACTAAGATCTTTGAATAATAAAATAAATGCATACAATTTCAAATTTTATTCTAAACTTTCTAAATTTTGTTTTAGAAGTAGAGATGGCAAAAAATACTTTTCAGAATTCGAATATTCTGTCATTATTTTCTTTAAAAGACAATAAGTGTTTACCATGGTGTGTCTCAATAATATAGTGATTCCAATATTATTCATTGAACTGCATTTATGTTATAAAATGAATGAGCTTACATATATGGTCACCAAGAACTGTAATAGTTACATGAAAAAAAATCCACTTTATATGACAAGACATTTGAGGATAATGCAAGGGCTGTTGGTCAAGAGTTACTTTATTGAAGGGGAACTTCCCTTGAGGCCTTTCAACGCTATTCATTTGAAAGTACAGTGCAGAATGCTGATGATATTTGGTATTTAGCATATTTATTTTCTCAGAAGCAGTGATTTTCTGTGATAGAATAGAAGAATTTGTCTTCTTAAAATTAATCAAATTTTGTTTTTCATAGAATATTTTAAAACTCTAATGTGCCATTTTCAGTAAAATGACAGCACTCAGATATTACAATAATTTTTAACCAGAAGGTTATACTTCAAATTATCAATATTCTCTTGCTATCCTCACTTTTGATACAGAAGTGATTATACAAACCGTAAGAATACAAATAAAAGAATAGCATTCATTTATTGAATGATAACAATATTCTTAGCACCACGACTAGCTTAATAGAATCCTTTACTGCTGTTTAAAATTTTTTACTTGTTTTATTTAACTTCTCTGTAAATTGTCTTTCTGTCAAGGTATTATTTGCACTTGTCTAGGCATTATGTATATTCATTTTTGGAAGTAATTCATTTAAGTGAATATTGCATTCTAAAATAAAACAAACACAAAAATTCCACGAACCTTCACTCTATTTACCATTTATTATATACTTATAAATAAGTCATAATATTGGATTGAATAAATTATATACAAAGGCAAAATAGAAAGTTAAAGATAATAATAAGGTTAGGTTAAAAAACAATTGAAAGCAAGATGCATGAGGATGGTGGTTTATTGGTTTGCTTAGGAACTGATATTTCCATTTTAACCAACTTAAATGAAGCTGTAGACTGGAGTGTTGTGTAGAATAGTAAGCACTAGGGTTGATGTTTTAAATTTCTTAAAGTATAAAAAGCATATAAATAGTAGAAACTGAAATATAAAAACAAAAGAAAAGAATTTTGGAATATTTTAAAATACACTATAAATAAGACTGCATATAAATACAATCTTTTTTAAAAAGGCAATTTAGAGAGTATGATTGGTATACATAATCATGTGAATTATGCTATTTTTAGGGATGAAATGGAAAAGGACATCACTTCTTCATACTGCTCCTTATTTCTAATCCAACCAACCATCTGAAGATGTTGCCTTTACATTTATTGAAATATGCCACAGATTGATGTACCAATGACCACTTCTTTCTATTTAAACAACAGATGGAATGTTGGAATTGAAACCAGATTTGGGCATTCTGTTTTCATATGACAGTGCCTAGTATTTATCTATAAAATATGAAAATAAACCATTCTGGTAAGCTACTTGCAGGCACCATCAGTATTCAATGAAATAGCCATGAGGGACCGGTGGGGCAGAGAGAGAAGAGCAAGGTGTGATGTACAATATTTAAGTAATCAAAAACAAGATAAAAATATGTTGTTGCTCAATGTACCATCCTAGACAAATAAACATATCTGTATTTGAGTAAATACTGTTATTTACCTAGTTATAGTAACACATGATTAGGAAATAATAATATCTAAAAAGATCTAGCAAAAAATGCATTCCTGTTGAATGTTAACGCAGCATTTCAACTTGATTTTGGTTTTCATTAATGTGAAAAAGTAATCACACTGTCTGTGTTATAATATTTTTTTCTGTAATATTCTTTGATGTATCTTTGAAGAGAGAGTGATGGAAGCCTATATTTCATCATTCACTAGATTCAAGAATTTAGAAGCTCCAAATATAACCTTGACTTTCCACTTTGTTACAAAGTTCCTAATACTCATAATCCAACAATAATATGTTTTAACAGATTGTAACATAACCTTAGATAGTTTATTTAAATAAGGATTAGAAAATGACCAAGGGCATGCAAGTGTAATGTTCTTCAATCTCTCAGAATATGTGAGCAGAAAAGAGGAAAGCTAATGCAGGTTGTGTCTTCAAGATATTCTGGGCAGTGGTTTGCATCTTCTCAGTCTATTTTCAGTTCATTTTGAAGACACAATTCTATTTTTAGGCATTTTAATCCTAGTCTGGGGGATTGCATGTCTCTCAATTGCTGTGCATATGCAAATAAGCAACATAAATTTTCCTGGTTTCATAGCTTAATGGACACTTTTCAAAAGCCAGACAGCATTACAGGGCATAGGTACAAACATGTGAGTCATCTCTTTTTGATTTATTAAGTCTCTCAGAAAATAAGGTCACCCAACAACAACAGCAGCAACAACAATAATACTAGTATTTATTGAGTGTTTACTATATTCTCAGGCACTATTAAACTTATTCTTTATGTTTTATTATATTTATTCCCCACAACAACGTTATAAGGAGGAACTTTTCGCTAAGGCATAAAGGATCTCTCAGGAACTTGCCCAAAATCACAGAGCTAATCAGTGGTTGAGACACATCTTGATTTCAGTCTGGCTCCAACTCCTTTGCTTTTATTTATACCTACAAACATTGAATTTCATTTATTTGTAATGTCTCTTCTTACCTCCATACACAGGAACACTCATGAACATACACTCAAACCTTGCATAATTTACATAAATAAACAAGAACAATTTAGGAAAATAAGAGCAACAAACAAGAGCAATTTACATAAATAAACAAATAATTATAAACAAATGGATTGTATTTTAAGAGTTCACGGCTGCGTGTGGTTAACACTCCTATAGATCCAGCTACTTGGGAGGCCACAGTGGGAGAAATCTTTGAGCCTACGAGTTCAAGACCAGCCTGGGCATAATAGCAAGACCTCATCTCTAAAAAAACTTAATAATCTATTTTTTTAAAAAAAAGAGTTCAGAAATAGATACATGAAAAAAATTCAATACTAAAATTGTTGAGTCTACCTTGCAATATTTTAAATTATTTATGTATATTCAAAACCAATCCAATTTTATTTTTGACCTCATGTAACCAGGACACGGTCAGAAATGGGCATCTTCTGAGTCTGGTATGAGTGAGGCAAGACTTGTGGCTGTGATGGTCATGCAACACTTCAATTTAGTGTTAATTTGGTTGCTTGGACAAAGGACAGGGGCTTTGATTTCACTTTTTGAGAAAATGAGGGAATAAAAACCAAAATAACTTTCTCATTCCCACAAAGGGGAACCCCATTTATAAGGTCCACACTATTGACTTGAAATTCAAGTCAATAGTGTGGTCCTCATCTTTGCATGTTAGCAATTAAGGTAGATTCCTCACCAGATAACAAAAGCTCATTTAACATGTGTTATACCAAAAAAAAAAAAATCACCATTAATACTGTAGTAATGGTACTATAGATCTTACCCAGCAGACATCCCCATATTACTCTGAGTAAGAGTTTAAGAAATTTAAATGTCTTCATCAATTTTGATGAGATTGAGACTTTACTTCCTATTTTACCACCTTTCTCTTTGCTCTACCTAATGGAAAAGGGGAGTGAGAATCCCCCAACTGTAAATCATTGCTGACTGTTTGGGTCAGAGGCTCCTGCAAAGTCTGGGATCCAATACAGGACAAAAGGAAGCACAAGCACCAGGAAGTAGTTAAAAATCCAAACTTTTGAGACAGACAGACAGACAAACATGGTTTCTCTGATAAATGTACTTTCAAATAAGGGTTCCTCCACTTTCTAACCTCTTTATCCTCTCTTAGTCTCATTTCATTTTATGTAAAATTACAATCATAACTTTTAACTTATAGACATGTTGTGAAGATTGAATTCTACCTGTGTCTGTAAAGAACGTAACACAGTGTTTGAGAGAGCATTTAGCAGTTACTCTTACTATGGAATAGAGTTGGAAGACAGAGCTTTATTTTCTGGAGTACATTTGTGAGGATGAGTTATATTTTAGAATGGTGTACAACCTTTCCACTCTTTATTTTTTCCAAGCCATGGGGCTTAGTTAAGAAACATAAATATAAGGGTGTATTACACAAATCTTAAAGTTTAACTTTAAAATCTAAAATTTAACACAGAACACCTCTAGTTGGGGGGGAGTGGTGGTAGAGGTTAAATGTATCTTGAGAACTATATAAGTTAACCTATAAATAGGCAAGTAACCAGCTAGTTGGGAGTGTGCCCTGAAAATGATGCAATGAGCTTTTTTTATCATGGTTCTTATGGGAAAATTATTTTGACAGACATACTTATAGGTTATAAAAAATGAAGAACCCATTTCAACATATTTAAAGTAGGCTTGAATTATATAACAGCGCTGAGAGGTTTTTCCACCCTCCTATTATCCTAAAATCATGAGTAGATGCAAAGTTAAAGTCAGGAAGTGCCAATCAATGTGTCATCAAGAAATTGGGCCAGTCCAGGTTCACTAACGCAGGTGGGTAGCACAGACTTTACCCCATGCTTGCTCAGTCAACAAAACATTCACAGATTAAGTCTATGTTGCCCAGGCTGGCATCAAACTTTCCTAGGGGACTGAGAGATTATTGCCCATTGAAATGTACAGGGTTTTCCACCCCAAACCACTTCATTAGTTGATAGCAACAACCTAATTGGTTGCCATGTGACATACTACTTAATATCCTGCAGATGTGAGATAATGCTTTGTAAATTCCAATATTTCCTGAGTATTGTTTTTAAGTTTTGGATGTAAAGCTATAAAATCTCAACTAATAAAAGAGAGGCACCCTGGTGAGAAAGAGCGAGAGACTATTACCTTTCCTGTCAAAATGGAAGTTACACCTAGGGTTGCCAGATAACATATACAGTGCCCAGATATATTTGAAACATAACCAAGGAATAACTTTTCGTAGGTGTACTCCATGTACTCCAAATAGTGCATGAGACATAATTATGCTGAAGACATGATCATAACATATAAATACATGTAAAATACAAATGTATCTGGGTATCCTGTGTTTTTATTTGCTTAATTTAGGGACTGTTGTTGACTCTGAAAATGACAAAAAGATCACCAAAATTGCTCTATGCTTTACCTTCTATAAATCATAGAGCAACATACAGCAATGCCAGTAAGAGTTCCAGAAAAACTTCCTAGGTAAATGTTCTTAAAATGCTAAAGATGGAGAGAGAAGTAGTTAACGGTGATAATCTAATGTTTAGTTTAACTGAATATTGTCAGTGACCTTATGATTTACTTAATAAGCAAATTTTTTTTTCTTTTTTTTTATAGGCCTCACATTGATTTTAAATGTAATCAACAAAAAAGACAAGAACAACCATTTTTCTCAACTTACCAGAATGTAGGATGGCCTGGTTTTTCTCATTTTAAAAATTCTTTTAGGTTTAAATTTATTTGGAATTAGTAACTATTTTCCAAGACCTTACCTTCTTTTAAATTCAGAAGACGTGCATTTTAATATTACCCACTAAAAGAAACAAGTTGAAGCTCTCTAAGATTTGCCCCTTTTGGGTCTCCCAGAAGACACCTTTTTTCATCTATAATAGGAACATATGGTAAAACTTCTGGTTTATTTTTGCTGTCCCTTGGACAGCCCTTCACTATCATGTTCACATAGCAGATGACATACAGAATTTATCCCTCTTGGGGCAGAATTGTGCCTTCTTCCTCAAACCACCCACCACATCCAGACTCCTAAACTTAACTCCAGCACTTCCAGAAATCAAGGCAATTTTGACAACCGGATCCTCTTAGGCAAGCAACCTATGGCACGAAAATTTTAATAAATTCAGAAAACCTGAAATAGAAATTTGCTAGGACTACTGTTAAAAAGTACCAGAGACTTGGTGGTGTAAACAACAAAATTCGCTTTCTTACAGTTCTGGATGCTGGAAGCAGATCAAAGTGTCAGAAAGGTTTGTTCTTTTTTGATGGCTATGAGGAAAGGGTCTGTTTCAGGCCTCTCTCCTTGACTTGTAGATGGCCCTCTTGTCCCTATATCTTCTCCCTACATCTTTACAAGTCTTCCTTCTGTACATGTCTGTGTCTGGATTTTCTTTCTTATGAGAACACCAGTCATTTTGGAGTAGTGCCCGTTCCCTGTGACACCTAATCTTTAAAGACACTATCTGCAAATCTAGTCACATTCTGACATCTGAGAGTTAGGACTTCAACATATGAATTTTTGTGGGGAAGCAATTCATCTCACACATCTGGTAACATCGAACCATTTACAAAATTACTTTAGGATAATGGAGTCAAGGAAAGAAGGGGTCTAAAACCACAGGTTAAAGCATTAAATAGTGAAAGACAAACAGGTAGAAAGCT
>NW_012109064.1:1124110-1126430 GCF_000951045.1 Mandrillus leucophaeus
AAAAGAGAGGCACCCTGGTGAGAAAGAGCGAGAGACTATTACCTTTCCTGTCAAAATGGAAGTTACACCTAGGGTTGCCAGATAACATATACAGTGCCCAGATATATTTGAAACATAACCAAGGAATAACTTTTCGTAGGTGTACTCCATGTACTCCAAATAGTGCATGAGACATAATTATGCTGAAGACATGATCATAACATATAAATACATGTAAAATACAAATGTATCTGGGTATCCTGTGTTTTTATTTGCTTAATTTAGGGACTGTTGTTGACTCTGAAAATGACAAAAAGATCACCAAAATTGCTCTATGCTTTACCTTCTATAAATCATAGAGCAACATACAGCAATGCCAGTAAGAGTTCCAGAAAAACTTCCTAGGTAAATGTTCTTAAAATGCTAAAGATGGAGAGAGAAGTAGTTAACGGTGATAATCTAATGTTTAGTTTAACTGAATATTGTCAGTGACCTTATGATTTACTTAATAAGCAAATTTTTTTTTCTTTTTTTTTATAGGCCTCACATTGATTTTAAATGTAATCAACAAAAAAGACAAGAACAACCATTTTTCTCAACTTACCAGAATGTAGGATGGCCTGGTTTTTCTCATTTTAAAAATTCTTTTAGGTTTAAATTTATTTGGAATTAGTAACTATTTTCCAAGACCTTACCTTCTTTTAAATTCAGAAGACGTGCATTTTAATATTACCCACTAAAAGAAACAAGTTGAAGCTCTCTAAGATTTGCCCCTTTTGGGTCTCCCAGAAGACACCTTTTTTCATCTATAATAGGAACATATGGTAAAACTTCTGGTTTATTTTTGCTGTCCCTTGGACAGCCCTTCACTATCATGTTCACATAGCAGATGACATACAGAATTTATCCCTCTTGGGGCAGAATTGTGCCTTCTTCCTCAAACCACCCACCACATCCAGACTCCTAAACTTAACTCCAGCACTTCCAGAAATCAAGGCAATTTTGACAACCGGATCCTCTTAGGCAAGCAACCTATGGCACGAAAATTTTAATAAATTCAGAAAACCTGAAATAGAAATTTGCTAGGACTACTGTTAAAAAGTACCAGAGACTTGGTGGTGTAAACAACAAAATTCGCTTTCTTACAGTTCTGGATGCTGGAAGCAGATCAAAGTGTCAGAAAGGTTTGTTCTTTTTTGATGGCTATGAGGAAAGGGTCTGTTTCAGGCCTCTCTCCTTGACTTGTAGATGGCCCTCTTGTCCCTATATCTTCTCCCTACATCTTTACAAGTCTTCCTTCTGTACATGTCTGTGTCTGGATTTTCTTTCTTATGAGAACACCAGTCATTTTGGAGTAGTGCCCGTTCCCTGTGACACCTAATCTTTAAAGACACTATCTGCAAATCTAGTCACATTCTGACATCTGAGAGTTAGGACTTCAACATATGAATTTTTGTGGGGAAGCAATTCATCTCACACATCTGGTAACATCGAACCATTTACAAAATTACTTTAGGATAATGGAGTCAAGGAAAGAAGGGGTCTAAAACCACAGGTTAAAGCATTAAATAGTGAAAGACAAACAGGTAGAAAGCTCAGATAAGCAAGGGCATGAAGAAAAACCGCAATGTTTGATTGTTGGCAAAGAATGACAAATACACTAACACTTGATCACATCTCCTTCCTCCATTTTGAGGATTCTTCTCCATATTAAAATATAATTTCCCAGAACATCTGTCCCTGGAACTATAGCTCCTTTTTTTCTCCTGCCCATGCCATACACCTGCTTCTGTTTCCTCCTAAAGTTTGGGAACCATGCATTTATCAAGGGTACTGAAAACCTTCCAGACTGTTCTGAAATAGTTCTACATCTCTTCTAAGAATGAGTAGGACACTCAACATTCATCTCCACACTGGTGATGGCAATGTGGATTCAATACTGGCATTTTGAACCAGTAAAAAAGAAACTCACTTTCTCTATTGAAGAATTCGTAGCATGTAGTATCACATTTAAAGATGTATACAATCAAACTCTTCCTCCTACATTAATTAGTACACCTATCTTTATGTGAGTAATTTTTTTTCTTTAACTTATATTTTAAGTTCTGAAATACATGTACAGGATGCGCAGGTTTGTTACACAGGTAAATGTGTGCCATGGTGGTTTGCTGCACACATCAACCCATCACCTAGATATTAAGCCCAGCATCCATTAGCTATTCTTCCTGATGCTCTCCCTACCCCCACCCACCCCAACAGGTCCCAGTGTGTGTTTTTCCCCTTCATGTGTCTATGTGTTCTCATCATTCAACTCCCACTTAAGTGAGAACATGTGGTGTTT
>NW_012109064.1:1127640-1130040 GCF_000951045.1 Mandrillus leucophaeus
TCCTTTGCCCACTTTTTAATGGGGCTGATTGTCTTTTTCTTGTAAATTTGTTTAAGTTACTTGTAGATTGTGGATATTAGAGTTCTGTCAGAAGGATCGATTGTAAAAATTTTCTCCCATTCTGGAGGTTGTCTTTTCAATTGGATGATAATTTTTGCTGTGCAGAAATTCTGTAGTTTAATTAGATTCCATTTGTCAACTTTTGCTTTTGTTGCAATTGCTTTTGATATTTTCACCATGAAATCCTTGCCTATGGTTATGTCTGGAATGGTGTTGTCTAGATTTTCTTCTAGGGTTTTTATAGTTTTGGGTTTTACATTTAAGCCTTTAATCCATCTTGAGTTAATTTTTTTATAGTGTAAAAGGAAGGGATCCACTTTCAATTTTCTGCATATGGCTCGCCAGTTCTCCCAGCATCATTTATTAAATATGGAATCTTTTCCTCATTGCTTGTTTTTGTTAGGTTTGTCGAAGAACAGATGGTTGTAGGTGTGCAGTCTTATTTCTGAGTTCTTTATTCTGTTCCATTGGTCTATGTGTCTGCTTTAGTACTACTATCGTGCTGTTTTGGTTACTGTGGCCTTGTAGTATAGTTTGAAGTTGGATAGTCTCCAGCTTTGTTCTTTTTGCATAGGATTGTCTTGGCTATTCAGGCTCTTTTTTGGTTTTATATAAATTTTAAAATAGTTTTTTCTACTTTTGTGAAGAATGTTAATGGTAGTTTAATTGAGTCTATCAATTACTTTGGGCAATATGACCATTTTCACAATATTGATTCTTCCTATCCATAATCATGAAATGTTCTTCAATTTGCTTGTGTCCTCTCTTATTTCCTTGAGCAGTGGTTTGTAGTTCTCCTTGAAGAGGTCCTACACTTCCCTTGTTAGCTGTATTCTTAAGCATGTTATTCTTTTTGTAGCCATTGTGAATGGGAGTTGATTCATGATTTGGCTCTCTGCTTGCCTCTTGTTGGTGTATAGGAATGGTAGCAATTTTTCCACATTGGTTTTGTATCCTAAGACTTTGCTGAAGCTGCTTATTAGCTTAAGAAGTTTTAGGCTGAGACAATGTGGTTTTCTAGATATAGGATCATATCATCTGCAAAGAAAGGTATTTTGATTTCCTTTCTTCCTATTTTATACCCTTTATTTCATTCTCTTGCCTGATTGCCCTGGCCAGAACTTCCAATACTACGTTGAATAGGAGTGATGAGAGAGGGCATTCTTGTCTTCTGCTGGTTTTCAATGAGAATGCTTCCAGCTTTGCCCATGCAGTATGATGTTAACTGTGGGTTTGTCATATATGACTCTTATTATTTTGAGGTATGTTCCTTCAATACATAGTTTATTTACATTTTTTGACCTGAAGGGATATTGAATTTTATTGAATGCCTTTTCTGTGTCTATTGCGATAATCATGTGGTTTTTGTCTTTAGTTCTGTTTATTTGGTGAATTATATATATTAATTTGTGTATATTGAATCAACCTTGCATCCCAAGGATGAAGCCCACTTGATCATGGTGGATAAACTTTTTGATACGCTACTAGATTTGGTTTGCCAGAATTTTATGAAGAATTTTTGCATCAGTGTTAATCACGAATATTGGCCTGAAGTTTACATTTTTTGTTGTATCTCTGCCAGGTTTGGTGTCAGGATGATGCTGGCCACATAAAATGAGTTAGGAAGGAGCCCCTCCTTTTCCATTGTTTGGAATAGTTCTGGTAGAAATAGTACCAGCTCTTTTTTGTACCTCTGGTAGAGTTCAGCTCTAAATCTGTCCTGTCCTGGGATTTGCTGTTGTTGTTGTTGTTGTTGTTGTTAGGCTATTTATTACTGTCTCAGTTTTAGAATTCCTTATTGTTGTATTCAGGGATTCAATTTCTTACTTGTTCAGTTTGGGGAGGGTACATGCGTCCAGGAATTTGTCCATTTCTTCTAGATTTTCTAGTTTATGTGCATAGAGTTGTTTATAGTATTCTCTAATGGTTGTTTGTATTTATTTGGGGTTGAGGCAATATCCCTCTTATCATTTTTGATTGTATCTATTCGAGCCTTCTCTCTTTTCTTCATTAGTCTAGCTAGCGGCTTATCTATTTTATTAATTGTTTCAAAAAACCAGCTCCTGGATTCATTGATTTTTTAAAGGTGTTTTGTGTTTCTATCTCCTTCAGTTCCACTCTGATCTTGGTTATTTCTTGTCTTCTGCTAGCTTCTGGGTTTGTTTGCTCTTGGTTCTCTACTTCTTTTAGTTGTGATGTCAGTTTGTTGATTTGAGATCTTTCTAGCTTTTTGATGTGGGCATTTACTGCTGTAAATTTCCATCTTAATATTGTTTTAGCTGTGACCCAGAGATTCTGGTGTGTTGTCTCTTTGTTCTCATTAGTTTCAAAGAACTTCCT
>NW_012109064.1:1130090-1212199 GCF_000951045.1 Mandrillus leucophaeus
GGAATTTGTCCATTTCTTCTAGATTTTCTAGTTTATGTGCATAGAGTTGTTTATAGTATTCTCTAATGGTTGTTTGTATTTATTTGGGGTTGAGGCAATATCCCTCTTATCATTTTTGATTGTATCTATTCGAGCCTTCTCTCTTTTCTTCATTAGTCTAGCTAGCGGCTTATCTATTTTATTAATTGTTTCAAAAAACCAGCTCCTGGATTCATTGATTTTTTAAAGGTGTTTTGTGTTTCTATCTCCTTCAGTTCCACTCTGATCTTGGTTATTTCTTGTCTTCTGCTAGCTTCTGGGTTTGTTTGCTCTTGATTCTCTACTTCTTTTAGTTGTGATGTCAGTTTGTTGATTTGAGATCTTTCTAGCTTTTTGATGTGGGCATTTACTGCTGTAAATTTCCATCTTAATATTGTTTTAGCTGTGACCCAGAGATTCTGGTATGTTGTCTCTTTGTTCTCATTAGTTTCAAAGAACTTCCTGATTTCTGCCTTAATTTCATTATTTACACAGGAGTCAATCAGGAGCAGGTTGTTCAATTTCCATGTGGTTGT
The DNA here is from genome assembly GCF_000951045.1 of Mandrillus leucophaeus. Classification (NCBI taxonomy): domain Eukaryota; kingdom Metazoa; phylum Chordata; class Mammalia; order Primates; family Cercopithecidae; genus Mandrillus; species Mandrillus leucophaeus. Next base: position 1,130,645 of record NW_012109064.1, read on the forward strand.
GTGGTTTTGAGTGAGTTTCTTAATCTTGAGTTCTACTTTGATTGCTCTGTGGCCTGAGACATGTATGACTTCAGTTCTTTTGCACTTGCTGAGGAGTGTTTTACTTCTGACTATGTTATCAATTTTAGAGTAAGTGTCATGTGGCAATGAGAAGAAGTATATATTCTGTTGTTTTGGAGTAGAGAGTTCTGCAGATATCTATCAGGACCACTTGATCCAGAGCTGTGTTCAGGTCCTGAATATCTTTGTTAATTTTCTGTCTTCTGGTGGCATGGGCTTATAAGGGGATCTCCTAATCTGTGGGTTGCAAAGATCCATGGGAACAGCATGGTTTCCTGAGTGGGGCCACATAATTACTCTATGTGAGTAATTTTCTTTAGGCTTTATCAAACACAATTTTATCCATTAGAAAATTCATAAGGTTTGCCTTAATTAGCTCTGAAGAATACATATTTTGCTTTGGGAAAAAAAAATATTTGCAATTTATTGAAAGTAAAAAAGTATGGATTATATTTTTAGGAACTGGAGAATATTCCCTATTGTTTTTGTATCTATAACATTCTAAGGGAAAGTTGAAACTTTTGATTAGCTACTGAGAAGCATAAAATACTCTATGAAGGAGAACCTTTCTGCTTTTTATAATATTTTTCATGGTATATTACACATAGGTGCACTTAAGAGCTCACATAGAAGTATGTTTAGAAAACCACTTCTGCCGAATTAAGAAATGCCATTTCAAAGCAACCTACTATAAAAACAACAACAACAGCAACAAAAACATTCTGGCAAATTTGTGGCTTTTAAAGACAAAATGAAGGAAACTTACTGAATTGGTTTAATTTTCCTACATTTGTACCTATGGTTGAAAAAAAGTGAAAATAAGGTCAGATTTTATATACTTAGACATGCCTGCCAACTTTCATTACTCTTCTCAAGACAGGTCTTTTTTCTTCAGGTGGTACATGCATTTTTAAAAGGTAGCATTAGAACAACTAGATATATCAATAGACAAACACTGGCCACAGAGTTTTGACCATTTTTTAAAAATTGAGACTATTTTACTTTTTCCCTCCATGACAAAAGTAACACTTGATCTGTATAGAGAAATGTAGAAAGTCCATGAAAAGGAGCAACAACAAAAAATTAATCAGTTCCATTACTCAAAGATTAAAAATTTTGACGTATTTTATCACTAGTAAAAATTATATTTTTAGTGATGATATTGCCAAAATGTTTTGTGCATCTGTTGCTGTTTGTAGTAAAAGGAAAAAATAAAAAGAGCTGGTGTATAAATAGGAAACAGCTATTAGCAAAGTAATGAATGTCTGGTATTCTGTTTGCTGTGTCAAGATGAAGAATAATTATTGGCTTAGCTAAGAATCTCAATTTTGATGATAAATTTGTTAAGTGAAATGTTGAGAGTGTTTTTATGTTGCTGGCCCATGGAATTTAAGTAGAGAATCATTACCAGTAGTTAGAAATAATTAGACAGGTTCAGAGAAAGCTCTGTTTTAATAAGTAACAATAATCCATGCAGAGGTAATCACCGCACTATTAATTTTCAGAGAAAAAGAGCTCAGTTCTTCTTGCAAAATTGAACCAGGGATATTGGGAGTCAGAAAACTGGTTATGCAAAATAAAACAGAACTTTGAAAAGAGGGTACACGTAAAAACTGGAGTTAAACTGGACGCAGTGGCTCACACATGTAATCTCAGTGCTTTGGGTGGCCAAGGTAGGAGGATTGCTTAAGACTAGGTGTTCAAGATCAGTCTTGGCAACATAGTGAGAACTCATCTCGACAACAAATAAATAAATAAATAAATAAATAAGTAAACAAATAAATAAATAAACGAAAATAAAAACCGAGGTCAGATTACCAGGTGTTTGGAATAGGGGCAGATTCAACAAATGAGGGAGAAGGTTGAGAGCGCAGGGGATCAGAAATAGCTTCCTTATCTATGTCTGAAACCACAATAGACATTTAGGCCCCAATGGGGAAAGGCTAGAGGGCCTTAAAGACAGAGTTACTTTTTGCCTTGTCTCCTATCTCACTAAACTCTCACTCTCAGGTTTCGTCATAGGCTTCTTCTATCTACACTTTACAAGGTTGTGTTGTTTCCTAACAACAGCCCCATACTTCTCAGGAGTAACTCTTCAATATAGTTCAGTGACTTACCTCAGTGTTAATCTCTCCACAGTGAATATCCCAGAGGATAACATTCTTGTTTACTTTTGTTTCATCTTTTCTACCTTTCTTCTTTTATTACTGTACAGCAAAACTAAATCTACACTGTCCAGGCTGACATCAACCAAATAGCTTACCATATTATCATTAAATGGAGAAGATACGTGTTTGAAAAGCACGTGAGCTACAAGAAGCTGATAGAGGGCTCTACTTCAAATTCTAGTGATGACACAATCAAACTTGATTTGGATTTGGAAAACAGAATATTCAAATGTTAGGGAAGGTGACGATGATTTAGACATTTCATTTAGAGTTCTTTTCCTTGAGATTGAATTTCTTAAAGGAATTTGTTTCTCAGAGTAATTTTTGGGGAGATGGGAGAGTAGAACAGGTTATGTTTTTCTTTCTTCACTATCCAGTGGTGTATATCATCTAAATAACAAAAATTATAAACTCAAAGTTTTGTCACTGTGTTGTATAAGCAATACTAGATCCTTATCTGGAATACTGAGAACTGAGGAAGACTTCTTTCCTCTGTCATATTCTTCTAAGATCAGAGGTTGGCAAACTACAGTCTGTTGCCTGGCTGCTTGCCTTTTGGAAATAAAATTTTATTTTAGGCTGGTCATGGTGGCTCATGCCTGTAATCCCAGCACTGTGGGAAGTCAAGGCTGATGGGGTTTTGCCATGTTGCCCAGACTGGTCTCAAGTTCCTAAACTCAAGGAGTTTATCTCTACAAAAAATACAAAAATTAGCTGGATGTGGTGGTGCAACCCTGTAGTCCCAGCTACTCAGGAGGCGGAGGTGGGACAATCGCTTGAGCCTGGGAGATTCAGGTTGCAGAGAGATGTGATTGTGCCACTGCACTCAGGCCTGGGGGATGGAGTGAGACCCTCTCTCAAACAAAACCAAAACAGACAAAATCTATTTTAGAACAGCCACTCCTATTCATTTTTGTATTCTCTATGTTTGCTTTTGTATTACAAGAGCAAAGTGAAACAGAGACCAAAAGACCAACAAGGTATTACTCTGGTTCTTTACAGAAACACACATGCACACACACACTGACACACGCACAGCCTCTGTCCTTGATCTTCACTGTTCAATAGAACTTTTCATGATGGTGGGAATACTCTGTATCTGTGCTGTCCAATACAGTAGCCACTGGCTACATGTGGCTATTTAAATTCAATTTCAAATTAATTAAAATTACATTAAATCAACAAATTATTCTTTGGTACAAAAGTAATTGCAGTTTTTGCCATTACTTTTAATAGTTGCTCAGTCACTGGTGGCTATGTGATTAAGAAACTTTTAAAATTTAACATATTTTACTTTAGTATTACTACTTTTGTTCAGTTTTATGCATTTGTAATATTTCATTATTCCTCATTGACTTTTGGTTTGTTTGGAAGTATGCTATATAAATTTCCAAAGAGATTGTATCTTCTAAGTTCCCTCTCTGCTTTTTGTTAAATGAACTTAATTGCCCTCTGGTCAGAAGCTGGTTTGACCAGTATAAATTTTCTGAAATTGAAGGATAGCTTTAAATCTGAGCACATGGCCAATTTTTGCAAATGTCTTCCCATATGAACTTGAAGAAAATGTTTTCTGACCAGCCTAATGTTTATTATCCATATATTATTTTAGGCTTTATAATTTGACATTCAAATAACATCATTATAGATTTTTGGGTTGCTTGATCCATGATTTACTGAGAGATACATGTTTAAAATTTCCGTAAGAAACATGGTTTTGACCATTTATTTTTGCAGTTATGTTAAATTTGTCATTACATATTTCGAAGCTATGTTATTAAATAACTGCAAGTTTATAATTACCAGATCATCCTATTGCAACCTTTATGTTTATGAAGTGCCTTAGTATTTCTAGTATTGATTTTTGCCTCAAATTTTATTTTTTCATGATATTAATATAACTACATATCTTTCTTTTGGATAGATAGCATTCCCTTTATGTTTTGCAGCCCTTTGATTTCAAAATTTCTTCCTATATTTTAGTTATTAATAGCATAAAAAGCATATGACAGAATTTTATTTTTTAAATTTCAGTTTGAATTATTTAAAAAAAAATAGAGATCAGGTCTTGCTATGTTGACTAGGATAATCGCAAACTCCTGACCTCAACCTCCTGCCTCAGCCTCCCAAAGTGCGGGATTACAAGTGTAAGCAACCATTCCTGGCTACTGAAAATCTGTTTTTTAATTGAATAGTTTAGTCCACTTATATTTATCATGATTGATATGATTGGTAATTGGATTCATTACTCCTATTTTATCACAGGCTTTTAACTAAGCAAACTCGTTTTTTTTTTTGTTTGTTTCTTTCTTTCACTAGCATGTTTCTTGACTTATTTTTCCCTTTTTCTCATTCTATTTTTTTACTTGTTTTGAAGTTAAGTGTTGTATGTCATTAATTTATGGTTTCTGGCTCTTTTTTAAAATTATAATTAAATTAGCAAAATCTAAAATTAAACCGTTTTTATCTTCTTCTTGAAAATCAATGATCTTAGAATACTTTAAGACCCATTAGCCTGTATCATATTAAATGCTATCATATGCTATGATTTCAAGTATGTTTCAAGAAATATTTTAGTCTGATTTTTGACCTCTAATATATGTTAAACATAATTATTATTTCTATTACATTCAATGTTTGTTTAGATTTACCCCATATTAACCAAAGTTTTTGCTCAATATTCTTTTTTTAATCAGGTGTCATATTTCTGACCTGAACTATATCACCTGGTTTTTCTTCTGTCCTTATTACCAAAATCTAATTTTGCTATGTATGGAATTCTATATTCCCTGATATTTTATCTTAGCACATGGGAGCTGTGATTCTATTGTCTTCTGTTTTTATTGTCACTGAGAAGTCTCTCATCTTTCAGATTGCAATTCTTTTGTAGTTGATCTCTCATTTCTCTTTGGCTTGTCTGAAGAAATATTTTCTTTGGTGATCTCTCATGTGTCTTCCTGTGATTTCTTGGAAATCTCAGAGCTAAGAATTGTTTTCTTTGAATAACTGTGAAAATACTTATAACCATTTTCTCTTTTAATAGGACCTTTTCCCCATTCTTTCTCCTTTCCTCCCTCTGAACTTCATTTAGGTATATGATATTTTCTTTTATTTTTATCATCCCTATATACCAACCCTTTCATATATACTCCATGTCTTTGTCTCTTCTGTGTTGCATGCAGGATAATTTCTTTGACTCTTTCTTCCAATGAACTAATTCTTTCTTCAGCTGAATCTAATCATTTGTTTAATCCAAGAGTTATTTATTAAAAGTACCAGAGTGTCAACTTGTCTTTCAGGCTCCTGGCTCCTGTGGTGTCTGTTGCCACCATGCTGTTTTGCCATTGTAGCATGAAAGCAGCCAAAGATGATAGCTAAACAAATGGGCATGACTGTATTTAATAAAACAGACTTACAAAAACAGGCAGCTAGCCCATGGGCCATAGTTTGCTGACACCTACTTTAATCTATCAATTGAGTTTTAAAAATTATATTCCAATTTTAGAGTTATTATTTTTTAAATCTGTTTTTGTATTTATAATCTTGTGCATATTTTATCTCTTTTATATTTTAAACATATTAAATGTAGTTGTTTCATATCTTGTTTTCTGGTAGTTCTAATATCTAAATTCATTTATTTATATTAATTAATTTATTTTTTTGAGACAAGGTCTCTCTCTGTTGCCCTGGCTGGAGTACAGTGGTACCATCACAGCTCAGTTCAGCCTCAACCTTGAGGACTCAAGCAATGCTCCCTCCTCAGCCTCCCATATAGCTGGGACTACAGGTTTGTGCCACCATGTCTGGCTAACTGAAAAACAAATTTCTAGAGAAAGCGTCTTGCTATATTGGCCAGGTTGGTCATGAACTCCTAGGCTCAAGTGATCCTCCCATCTCAGCCTCCCAAAGTGTTAGAATTACACATGTCAGACACTGCATGCAATCTACATTTATTCTTAAATATCATTTTCTACTGTGTGTTGTTTCTACAGGTTTACACTCATGGTTCCTTATTCATTTTTGTACCTTGTAATTTTGATTGTGTTACTTTCTTTAGAATGAAGTTTAATGATGCCTGTTGTAAGTTATATTATTCCAGAGAAGATTTACATTTTCTTCTCTGCTTGACTGAGAGACTACCTACCAGTAAACATTTTAAGTTTATCCTTAGAAGTTGATTTTATAACACACAGATAGTATTAATTCATATTGCAAACATGTATTATTTATGTTGCCAATCACAAGAAATATGTTTTACGCATACATAACAAGCCTCCTGTGGTGGACATGAAAATGTCCCACACATATATATTCTGCTGCAGAGAATGTAATGGACCGATGGTCTCATATGTGATCCTTTTGAATTTGCCACTGCATTTACACTGAAGACGTGCTTCTACAGACTGCTCCCAGTCAGTGTCTGAGCTTAGTGTGAATACTAACGTCGGTCTATTTATATAAGATATGGGACCTCTTTAAATGGGAACTTGAGATCTAGGATTCTTTATTGGTTTAGACAAAATTTTCTCGGACTGTTCACTAGTCTAAAACTCTTCCTACCTAATCCTTGTGCCTTGCTTCTCTTGTACCAATGTTAGACCTGCATCATTCTGAAGTGTTTCCTTGCCTTCTCTAGCTTCCACTATTTATCTTTAAGAGATATTTCTCCCATTAAAATTCATGTACATGAAAAGATTAGATGCAAGATTATTTTATAAGTGCGTATACATATATATGTGCACTACTTGCAGCTAGTGTTTTGCCTAGGAGCAAAACATTTATAAATCCTACTGTTTTCAAACAAAAGAATCTTAATCTACTTCAATTCAACCTGTTTGTAAAGTTTATGGCTTTGTATATTACTGACAGTGTAGAAGATCTGTACCTCAGACGCTTGTCAGGGAATAGAACTGATACTTAATACCCATCAAATCCAGTTGATTGACCAAGCATCTAAAATCTACTTGTTCCTCTAAAAAGCATTACAGTGTGGCTTATCTTAAACTACAATGTTAGCCATCTGCTACAGATGTAGACCTCATTATTTCTCTGCAACTCACCAAACACCACCATACCTCATCCCCCTACTTTTAGTTTCTCTTTTTTCTGAATTTACTTTGACATATACAGACAAACTTTTTCAAAAACTCTGATGTAAAATGTGTACTTGTCTCTAAGAAATGTATGCTATTGAGGATGTTCTTATATTGATAACATGATATCAAATGTGACCTACAAGATAATTTTTTCTTTTATGTCATTTTCAGGATTTGTGCCTCACTTAAGAGACTAATTAATTGTATCTGATTATTACATTGAGTTGTGGAATGGGTCTTCATTATTATACTGACTGCTGAAAAATTGAATTAGATTTGAGACTTATGTGTAATTTTGTTCATTAATCTCTGTTGGATTTATTTCATTTTCTTTTTTATTTCCTGTATGTGTGTATGTGTGTGTATTAGTTTATCTTCACACTGCTATAAAGAAGTGTCTGAGACCAGGTAATATATGAAGGAAAGAGGTTTAGTTGACTCACAGTTTTACATGACTGAGGAGGCCTCAGGGGACTTACAGTCACGGCAGTTAAGGCAAGAGAGAAGGAAAGGCATGTCTTACATGGCAGCAGGCAAGAGAGAGCAAATGAGCCAAGGGGGAACAGCCCTTTATAAAACCATTAGATCTCATAAGAATTCATTCACTATCATGAAAGAGCATGGGGGAAACAGCCCCCATGATCTAATCACCTCTCACCAGACTGTTGACACGTGGGGATTACAATTTGAGATGAGATTTGGGTAGGGACACAGAGCCAAACCATATCAATAGGCATGGATGTGTTTGTGTGTATTTTTATGTATTGCTGAGTAGCATTATAGTGTGTGCCCATAGCATAATTTGTCTATCTGTTCACCTGTTAATGAACATTTTTTTACCCTAACAGTATCTATATTTATTTATTTTACAATCTTTGTTGGTAAGTATTCTGCTCTAAAATCTGTCCTTTTCTTTCCATTGAGATTACACCATAAACATTTATCTGTGTGGTTATATAGTGCTCATAATAATTACCTTTATAATTGGATTATATTCCTTCAAATGAGCTCACCATCATTTACTTTGACCATTTATATGAATGAGACAGAGTCAGAAATATCAAATATAAGCATCCAGAAACTCCCCCCCGCCTTTTTTTTTGGTTTCTTCAGGCCATTTTGCTTGATGATTTCTGACCTCTTTCTTTGATGATCCCAGTGCATGGTGGCCAGGAAACTGGGAGGGGTGAGAAAGTAGAGTTAGGAAAAGAAAGGGAAAGGAAAGCCAAACAGAAGAACTGGCTAAAGTTCGCTAAAGTTTTGTCAAGGGGAGAGAGACAAGAAATACTAGAGTTAGCTGCCTGTGATGTGGGATTTGCAAAGAGAAGTAGAACAAATACTAAAGATATTTGTTGTTTGTGTGTAGGGTAAATTCTTTCTTTGTCCTCCCTCAAGAATGCATTCAGAAATAGTATACATGATTCAGCAAAGCCTTTGAAATCCAAACTGAGTTTCTTCAGGAAATAACAAAAATACCTAATAAAAGCATAGCTATATTTGGTTTACATTTTTGTCTGTTTTTTTTTTTCCTATTATTTAGCTATTTTAAGTAAAGCCTTAACAAAAGTAATGGAAACATTTTTTAAGACTCTGATTTGTGCTTTAGGTAATAAAGTAGAAAATACTATCTTAAAGTTGAATATGAGGAAGTGTGGCAGAGTTCTTGTTTTATCTGAAACAGATATATTAACAATGCCATCAAGAATAGGATAGAGATAAATTTAATTAAGATATATTCAGTAGATTCAGAAGCCAAAGCAACCAAAATAATCAGTATGCAATCAGTGAAAAGTTACACTTTAGTCACATATGCTATGCAAAATACCTGACATGTAATTAAAAGGCAATATAATCTTCAAGATAATAATAAATATTAGTGCAGAGTTAATTTATATGTAACATTTTTATAGTTTATATACTTAAAAGTCATGTTAAAGTGAACTGTGAGGAAGAAAGCAAAAAATAATGATCATTTGAAATATCTCACTTCTAGAGAGCCAGAGAAGTTTAAAGAATTTTTTGAGTGTCTATAGTTGTTGACAAAAAAAAAAAAGTCAAACTCTGTAAAATATTTAAAGAGTTTTATTCTGAGCTAAATATGAGTGACCATGGCCCAGGGTACAACCTCAAGAGGTCCTGAGAATATGTGCCCAAAATAGGCAGGTTACAGTTTGATTTTACACATTTTAGTGTGTCCGAAGTTACAGGGAAATATATAAATCAACACACATAAGGCACACATTGATTTGACCTAGAACTGTGGGACATCTGGAAGTAGGAAAAGAGGTGTGAATGGTGGGTATTACAGGTGATAGGTGGATACAAAGATTCTCTGATTGACAAATGGTTAAAAGAGTTAAGCACCCCCCTCAAAAAGAAAGATAAGGAGCATTGTGGAAGCCAAGATTCTTCTCATGTAAACAAAGCCTGTAAGTAGCAGACTTCAGAGAGAATAGACGGTCAATGTAAATGTCTCTTTTTATTTTTATTTTTTGAGACAGAGTCTTGCTCTGTTGCCTAGGCTAGAGTGCAGTGGCGCAATCTCAGCTCACTGCAACCTCCGCCTACCAGGTTCAAGCGATTCTCCTATCTCAGGCTCCCAAGTAGGTTGGACTGCAGGTGTCTGCCATGGCACCCAGCAAATTTTTGTATTTTTAGTAGAGATGGAGTTTCACCATCTTGGCCAGGCTGGTTTCGAACTCCCAATCTCGTATAGTATACTATACTATATTAATCATGTATACTATACTCACAGGCCTTGGCCTCCCAAAGTGCTAGGATTACAGGTGTGAGCAACCATGCCCGGCCTGTAAATGTCTCTTTTCAGAACTTAAAAGGTATCAGACTTGGAAAAGACCTAGAAAAGGGAGGAGATTTTCTACAGAATACAAATTTTACCCACAAGAGACAGCTTTACAGAGACATTTCAAACGATGTCAAAGAAATATATTTTGGGGTAAAATATTTGTATTGCCTTCAGGGCCTGCTATCTGTTGTGTGATGCAATACAGGAAACAGGTTGGAATTTGGTAGCTTTTTGCTACAAAGAGTCTGTTCTGTCAGTCTTAGGATCTGTATTTTAATGTTAATGTTGATCTGTTGTGCCTAAACACCACAGGGAGAGGGTATAATGAGGCATGATCTCCCTTCCCATCATGGCCTGAACTAGTTTTTCAGGTTTCTTTGGGATCCCTTTGGTCAGTAAGTGAGTCCATTGAGTTGGTTGGGAGGCTTATTATTTTATTTTTGGTTTACCTAGTTATGCCTCTTTTTAACTGGTGAGGAATGTTTTTAGAGGTCACTAACTACAGGGCAGATGTTGACAAAACATATAGAAATATTAACAAGAGAAATTGGAGTTAAGAAGGATGCCTTTTTGGTCACAGATGTGATCAGGATGGGCATCGACCTGAAAGGAAGATCATGGGCTCTGCATATCTGAGGATATTTTAAACATAAAGCGCCATCACTTCCTTGGATAGGTAAAATGTAGTTTGCTTGGATAGAAAGGTCCATATCAGATGATCTTTGGAGATCTGTGCTAGCTTTAGAACTCTCCAAATCATTTCAGTCACTAAGTTAAAAATAAAATAATATTTATATGAATGCTGACTAAGCAGTTAGTCAACAAGTTCATGACAAGTATTCTTGTGATTGGTGGAGATGGAGTCAGTCAGTATACACTTTCACTATTCTAGAATTCTCAGAAGCAGAATTGGGTACATATTTATATTGACCTTGACTTTGCTGTTGAGTAAAATCATCTAGGAATACATAATGTATTTACCAATGTAGAAAATTTATAGCATTCTCATTCAAATTTCTAGCCACAGTGTTTTAAACTCATCTAGCATCAGTATCTTTCACCAAATCTTGATTACCAGGAAGGTGGTTACTATGCCCTTCACAATGTAATAGTGACTAGCAAATTTAGTAGACAGAGTTCAGAGGTGATAAAATTGTTCTCTTTACTATATATACTGCAGAATTTTTTATCTTTTAACAATAATTTTTTAATGAAAATAAAATTAAATTATAAAAATAGAAGCAAAGGCAAGCATTCAATAACATTAAGTGACATCAAGTATGCCTTTTGTATAGTTACCTGACTAGAAGTGTGTAATTCTTTGCTAGCACTGAATATTTCTTACTCTACCAGGAAGGTGATGTTTCTGCACAGTTTTAATGCACTTATTTATACATTAGAGATGTTTATTAAATTTTTGATAAACAAAAATAAAATTAGTTTCATTAAACCTGTACTTACAAAATGAACATAAAACACACAAACACATCCAAAACAAAAGATTGCTCCAGCAATTGATAGCAAGAAGTCAATTACATTGATTTTCATTTTCATGATTTCAGATCAATTTCCAATGTTTCTTTTTATTGTTGTTTTTCTTAATTTAATCTTAGTCACTAGGTAGACACAGCCTTAAATTATAATTCTTCCATTTAAAGGATTCATGACATTTTAGCAATTGAGATGCCTGAATTAGCAAAGTGTAATTGCAGATTTTAGGATTAATTCTAGAGTTTAAAAGCTAAACTTAAGCATGGATCGGTGTTTCCCACTAACCAGTGACACTCTTTTGCCATTCAGTTTTCCAACTGATGGAGAGTGACTATTGCAGATAATGTTTCTGCATTTAAACCCATAAGAATTATTGTGAAAGCAAGCGGAACTCATGAGAGACCAGGGGGTTGGAGTGAAAGAACCCTTGCAGTGAAAGGAATCAAGGATTGTCTTTAGAACCCATGCTACCTGAGCAACCAGGTCAAAAAAGCTTCCTCTAATGAAGATCCATCCATTACCATGACATGCAAGCTCTGGCTGTAGATCACTTTCATGGTCTCCAAAGAAGCTGAGCAGTTATCAGTAACATTCAAAAATCCACTGGAAAGTCATTCATTTCACTTTATGGTCCTAATTAGCCATTTGTATAGTTCTATAATTAAATATGTTCCTTTCTCATCAAGTTTTTCACTTTAGTAATGATACCACTGTGCCACAAACAGGCCCCATGCTGCTGGGTTTGGGACTTATTCATAGCATTTAATTGGTCACCCAGTGGTTAGCCAATAACCCCTTCTATGGGAAGCAACACTCTGAATGCTGTTAATGGGCTGGAGGCACAGTGATTGCCTCCTGGTACCCAGCAGTACTGGGAATAAAGCAATTTCCTCCACTGTGTTGTGTGCCCAATAGCTAATCCTTTCCACTCCTGAAATGCACACTATTTGGTTATAAGTATTTGTGCTGGCTTACTTACCGCTGGGTTGTTAATAGGCAGTGATTCTTCAATGCTCCTTCAGTGAAGTTACAGTCTGCTTGCTGACTGCTAATTAAAACAAGTTTGCTCTCTAAGACTGCGACTAAAAGGTAGCAAGGTCATCTTATTTAATGCAATAACCTTTTATTTAACAATGTTGATACACTAGTCATATGTGCACATTTTGCAAACTGGCAAGTCTATTATTGTTTGCTTCAAAAGGACAAAATTGAGCTGCTGACTAGTCTGCTTTCCTTTGAAGTAGAATTGCTAAAAATCCCCAGTTCAAGCCTCTGTTACACAGTTGAAACACAAGGCTTGCTGCAGGATTCTATTTACGGTATTTGGGCTTCTGAAAACAAATAGAAAAAAGTCATCTGTACTAACCACAAATGCCTAAGCTATTAAAGTAATACTTGGATTCTATTCTCATGTGTTTTGTTTTAATTATAGTTTGACATATGAAAGGGCATTATAGAGTCTATAACTTAGAAAGTAAAACAATCGGTAGATGGCACTTCCTAACTGCCTGCTTGGTGTAAATACACATGATGAAGTCTCAGAAATGGGATTCCGGACAATAAAATAAAATAAAAATTAGAGTGACCTGTAATAGAGACAATCATATTTTGGCTTGTATAATGCCCAGATATTTTAATGTCACGTCTCATAAAGATCTGGGGAAAAATCTAATTTGCTAAATTTTTGATGTGCATTTCTTCCTTAACATTCCTGAGATTTACCTCCAATGATGACAAAAAAAGCAACGTAATATACTTTGTAAGACAGCATGGTACTTCTTCCTACCTTAGGCACTTTTCAGAGAGCCAAGAATGTCAAACTTAATTATTCAGTGGCCTCAAAGTTTTCCTAACTCCAACATTATTATTCTAGAAAATATAGCTCTATCTCTCAACCATAAAAAATTAGAAACAACTGAAAAATTCTCCATTCACAACAGAAAGAGAAGAGACATTTTAAAGACAAAATGTCGTAGCTGTGAAAAAAGCAATGTTGTCTCCTGGGGCAAGGTGACATCACAAGCTGTTTGTCTCTAGTGTGTAAAGCAAATACATTTTAGAGGGTTTTAATATCAAGAATTTAAATGCCATTTGGGAGCTAGTGTCCTATGTTATATGCCCTACAAAATATGTTCTTATGTAGCTGTAATTATGTACATACAGGTGCATACAGTCAACAATTTTTTGTAGTGATAAATCAGTACTATTTCCCTCTTGCTCCTGAAAACTAAATGAAAGACTTGGATATATATTTAAGTCACACAATAATTCTAAATGGCCACTGATTTTTGCATGATGAGTTTGTTTTCTGAAATTTTACTTAATTCATTTGCTAGTTTTAAAAACAGTTTTTGATGTATGTTGAGTCCATAGGGTTTTCTACGTATAAGATTATGACCTTTGTGAACAGAGATAACTTTATTTCTTCCTTTCCATTGGGAGGATTTCTATTTCTTTTTCTTGCCTAATTGCTCTGGCTAGGACATTCAGTACTCTGTTGAATGGAAATGGTGAAAGGGGCCATACTTGCCTTCCTTCTGATCTTAGAGGAAGGGCTTTTAGTGTTTCACAGTTGAGTATGATATTGACTCTCAGCTTTTCATATATGCCCCTTGCCATATTGAGGTAATTTTCTTCTGTTCCTAGTTTGTTGAGTGTTTTCATCATGAAAGGATGTTGGATTTTGTCAAATACTTTTTATGCATCTACTAAGGTGGATCATACACTGTTATTCTTCATTCTGTTCATGTATTGTATCACATTTATTGATTTGCTTATGTTGAACCATCTTTGAGTCCCAATGATGAATCTCACTTGGCTATAGTATGTAATCCTTTTAATGTGCTTCTGAATTCAGTTTGCAGTATTTGTTATGAATTTTTTCATCTGTGTTCATGTTCATCAGGGATATTACCCTGTAGTTTTTTAAATTTTTTTATTTTTGTTTCTTTTTCTTCGTAGTGTTTTAAGTGTATCAGGGCAATACTGGCCTCAGAAATGAGAAAATGAGTTTGGAAGTATTCCCTCCTCAAATTTTTGGAAGAGTTTGAAAAGACTGGTGCTAGTTTTTCTTTAAATGTTTGGCAGAATTCACCAGTGAAGCCATCTGGTTCTGGGGTTTTCTTTGTTGGGAGGTTTTGACTACTGATTCAGTCTCCTTACTATCATTGGTCTGTTCAGATTTTCTATTTCTTATAATTCTGTACACTAACAACAAACTATCTGAAAAAAATAAGAAAATAATCTCATTTCAAATAACATCAAATGAATAAAATATGTAGGAATAAACTTAACTATATAGGTAAAGCAGTTGTTCACTAAAAACTGCAAAATACTGATGAAATAAAATAAATTTAAAAAGACAAAAATAAACAGAAAGACATCCATGTTCATGGATTAGAAGACACCACTGTTATAATGTATATACTACCCAAAAGCATCTAAAGATTCAGTGCAATTCTTATCAAATTTTCAATAAAAATTTTTACAAAAATAGAAAAAAATACCATAAAATTCATATGAAACCACAAAGGACCCTGGAAAGTCAAAAATAACCTTAAGAAGGTGGCCGGGCCCGGTGATTCATGCCTGTAATCCCAGCACTTTGGGAGTCAGGAGTTCGAGACCAACCTGGCCAACATGGCAAAACCCTGTCTCTACTAAAAATACAAAAATTAGCCAGGCATGGTGGCAACACCTGTAATCCCAGTTACTCTGAGGCTGAGGCAGGACAATTGCTTGAATCTGGGAGGCAGAGGTTACAGTGAGCAGAGATTGCGCCACTATACTCCAGCCTCAGTGACAAAGCTAGGCTCTGCCTCAAAATAAATAAATAAATAAGTAAGTAAACAAACAAACAAACAAACAAATAATAAAAAGAATCTTAAGGAAGAATAAAGAAGTTGGAAGTGGCACACTTGCTGATTTCAAAGTACAAACGTAGCTCATTTTATTGTGCTTCACTTTATTGCCTTTTTCAGATACTGCTTTATTTTATTTTATTTAATTTTTTTTACAAATTGAAGGTCTGTGGCAACTCTGCATTTGCTCACTTCACGCCTTCATTTTGGTAATTTTAGCGACATTTCAAACTTTTCCATTATTATTATAATATATGTTATGGTTATCTGTAATCAGTGATCTTTGATGTTACTATTGAAATTGTTTTGGTTTGCCATGAACTGTGTTTATTCAGAATAACTGTGTTATTCAGAAGACCTAGCTAAGATAATTGATGAAGATACACAAAATAAACAATAGATTTTCAGTAGAGATGAAAAGAAGATGCTATCTAGGACTTTTGTAGCTAGAAAGGAGAAATCAATGCTTTGCTTCAAAGTTTCAAAGGACAGTCTGCCTCTCCTGTTAGGGGATAATGCAGCTAGTGACTTTGAGTTCAAGCCAATGCTTATTCACCATTCTAAAAGTCCTAGAATGCTTAAAAATTATGCTAAATCTACTCTGTCTGTATTCTATAAATGCCACAAAATGACAGCTAGTTGGAAGCACACCTGTTTACAACATAGGTTACTAAATATTTTAAGCCCTCTGTTGAGACTTACTGCTCAGAGAAAAAATATTTCTTTCAAACTATTACTGCTTATTGACAATGCACCTAAACACCCAGGAGTTCTAATGGAGATGTACAAGTGGATTAATGTTGTTTTCTGGGAAAGATTTTCTTTTTCCTCTATTTACGAAGCTGAGTTGAGTGGGAAATAGCATTTTTGGCTGGCATTCTTTTTAAGAAGGCTAAAAATAGGCCCCTAATATCTTCTGGCTTATAAGATTTCTGCTGAGAAGTCTGCTGTTAGTCTGATGGGATTCTCCTTATAGGTAATTTGCCCTTATTCTCTAACTACTTTTAAGATTTTTTTCCTTTTGGGTTGACCTTGGATAATCTGTTGATTACACGTCATGGGGACAGTTGTGTTGTTATAGTTTCTTGCAGGTGTTCTCTGAATTTCTTGTATTTGGATGTGGACCTCTATAGCAAGATTAGGAAAATTTTCCTGAATTATTCCCTCAAATATGTTTTTCAAGTTGCTTACCTTTTCTCTTTATCTCTCAAGAATGCCAGTAAATTTGGTCATTTTACATAATCCCATATTCTTCAAAGGCTTTGTTAATTTCTTTAAATACTTTTTTCTTTATATTTGTCTGACTGCGTTAATTTGAAAGACTGGTCTTTGGGCTCTGAAATTTTTTCTTGTGCTTGATCTCGCCTATTGTGAATGCTTACAATTGTATTTTGAAATTCCTTTAGTAAATTTTTTAATTCTAGAAATTTTATTTTTAAAAAATATGACTATCTTATCTTTCATATTTCTATATTATTTTTCTCTTTTTTAAATTGAATTTCAATTTTCTCTTGGATCTTGTTGAGTTTCCTCAAAATCAATATGCTGAGTTCTTTACTTGTCATTCCAGACACTTCAATGTATGTAGGATTCACTGCTAGAAAGTTGATATGATCCCTTGAAAGTGTCACAACACTGGCTTTTCAAACTGCTGGAGTTCTTATGCTAATTCCTCCTCATCTGAGGTAGCTCTCACTTCTTATTTTTTAATTCACATCATTTGGATGAAGTTTTTAAGTTTTAAATTCTTTTTTCCTTGAGAGTATGTCTGTGGTATATGTTGCGTAAGATTGTTTTGCTTCATTTTGGGTTACTGTTCAGGAGGCCAAGGCTCTATATGGGCTCCTTGGTTGTGGATAGCTTTTGAAATTCCTTTAGTGGTGAGTATTTTAATGGCAAATTCCTTTAGTGGTGGAATTCCTGTAGTTGTGAATTCATTTAGCCATCTGAGTGGTGGCTTTCTTAGATGTTGCTTGTTGGAGTGATGTATTAGATGTATGAGCCAACACACTATTTCCTGCAGAGCTGAGGGTGTCAAGGTCTCAGAAAGTTGATCTCATGGAATAGGACTAAGCCAATTGAGTAGTAGGTTTTTAATTTGACAGTGCAGTTCAGGCTGCAGTCTATTAGACAATGCTTAAGAGTAAGAGCTGACAGGTAGGCTATTGCTAAGTGCAAGCACCTCCCTGATGAGAGTGGTGGGAAGAGATTGTGTTGGGGTGCACTGAGGTCTTGTGGAAAGGGTGGAGGGTTCACCAACTCCTTATGCTGATTTGGGAAAAACATAATCTACTTCCCTATCATGCCCCTGTCAGAGGGCTCATGACCTTCAGTTTAAGGATTTTGTCCTTTGGTTCCCAACTGCAGTGGGGCTGTGGGTTGTAGATATGTCTTTCTGATGGCTACCATTAAAAATGGGGCTTGGGGCATAGCCTCTTCTCCCTCTCTAGGGAAGGAATTTCCACAGTATCTTCTTCATTGCCAGGCACTGTCGCTTTGTGTAGGGAAGGGTAGCTTGGACCCCATCCCCGTTATGAAAGCCCCAGAAGTCAGGGTTCACTTGGTGGGTAGAGGGGAGCAGCCGTGATAAGTGTGAAAAATGCTTTCTCCCAGCGCACTCTCATTGGCTCCCAGTGAGAAGAACTGCTGCTGCATCCGCAGCAGTGTACAGGGAGGTTGCTGGGGGATGGGAGGTGACCCCATCTTCATGTCTTTTCCTGGGTCGATGCTGCTCCTTCAGCAATTACCCTGTGCCTGCATCTCCTTTGTCCTAAGAGTGACTTTGGTGGGCTGTGCTTCTCCTTCCCTTAAAGGTGGTCCATACTGAGGTTTAGATCTCCAGGGCCCCTGCAGCTCTCCAGGTGGCCACTGGTCCCCCATGCTTAACAAAGTCAGGGCAGGTTGTGGGAGTATGTTTGCAGGGAATGCGGTGGTATAGTGACTCAAGGGCAACAAACCCCCAAGTAGGGTCATATCTTACCATGGGCATAATCAGTGTGACACCAATAATCTCAGTTCAGTCAGAGAGACATGCAGGGACATCTATGTGAGTTGACCACTCAGGTAACTGTCCCCAGGAAGTTCCCAAATTCTCACTGATGGCATTACCTGGATTGCGAGGACAGAGGAGCTCCCCAAGACTTTCACTATCAGCAGATTGTCAGAAGGGTGAGGGGAGCAGAGAAGCACTTTCACCTGCCATTTCCATGGGGCTTCAGATTCCTTGGGATCAGTCTCTGCCAGGTTCCTGCTGATTTTCTTTTCTGTGCCCCAGCTTCTCTCTGTGCACACTCTGACAAAGCACAGCTCTCTTCCTTCAGTTTTCTGTTCAGAACTTGTCCATTTCTGAGTAATTTTGATCTTCTTTCTCAGGAGAACTGACATCCGATGTCCCTAGCCAGCCATCTTGAAAACCTCATGTTGGCTTAATTTTCTTTTTATGTCTGCTAATACAACATCCATTCTATAGCCTATGGATCAAGAGTAATTTCAGCTTTCAAGTCTTATTAAGAAATAAAAATTTTAAGGATATAGCTGCCATAGATAATGATTCCTTTAATAAATCTGGGGAAAGTAAATTGAAAGCTTTCTGGAAAAGATTCACCATTCTCAATGTCATGGGAAGAGGTCAAAATATCAACATGTACATGAGTTTGGACAAAGTTGATTTCAGCCTTCATGGATGACTTCGACAGGTTCAAGACATCCGTGAAGGAAGTAACTTCACATGTGGTGGAAATAGCAAGATAACTGGAATTAGAAGCAGAGACTGAAGATGTACCTAAATTGCTGCAATCTCATAATAAAAGAATAATGGGTTAGGGCTTGCTTTTATGGATGAACAAAGAAAGTGGTCTCTTTGAAATGTAATATATTCCTGGTGAAGATTCTGTAAACATTGTTGAAATGACAACAAAGAATTTACAATATTATGTAAACTTAGTTGATAAGGCAGCTGCACAGTTTGAGAGGATAGACCCCAATTTTGATAGAAGATCTGCTGTGGGTGAAATGCTATTAAACAGCATCACATAGTACAGATAGATCTTTCAAGAAAGGAAGATTTAATCAATGCAACGCAAGAAATGTACTGTTGTTGTAGTTTAAGAAATTGCCACAGTCACTTCATCTTTCGGCAACTCCCACCCTGATACGTCAGCAGCTGTCAGCATAAAGGCAAGACGCTGTATTAACAAAAAGATTATGATTCGTTGAAGGCTTAGATGATCATTAGCTGATATGGTTTGGCTCTGTCCCCATCCAAATCTCATTGTAAATTGTAGTTCTCATAAACCCCACATGTTGTGGGAGGGACGCAATGTGAAGAAATTGAATCATGTGAGCAGTTGCTGTTCTCATGATAGTGAGTTCCCATGAGATCTGATGGTTGCACAAGGGGCTTTTCCCTCTTTGCTCAGCACTTCCCTTTCCTACTGCCCCTTTCTTCCCCTTTGCCTTCCATCATGATTGTTAAGTTTCCTGAGGCTTTCCCAGCCATTGCATAAAGACAGGTCCATAAACCAATGAAACAAAGGAACTGTGAATCAATTAAAACTCTTTTCTTAATAAATTACCTGGTCTCATGTATTTTCTTCATAGCAGCATGAGAACAGACTGGATACAGTAAATTGGTACCAAGGGAGTGGCATGCTGATATAAGGATATCTAAAAATGTGGAAGCAACTTTGTAACTGGGTAACAGGCAGAGGTTGGAACACTTTGGAGGGCTCGGAAGAAGGCAGGAAAATGTGGGAAAGTTTGGAACTCCCTAGAAACTTGGAGGGCTCAGAAGACAGGAAGATGTGGGAAGTTTGGAACTTCCTAGAGACTTGTTGAATGGCTGTGACCAAAATGCTGATAATGATATAGACAATGAAGTCCAGGCTGAAGTAGTCTCATATGGAGAAAAGGAACTTGTTGGGAACTGGACCAAAGGTGACTCTCGTCGTGCTTTAACCAAGAGACTGGTGGCATTTTGCCTCTGCCCTAGGAATGGCTATGGAACGTTGAACTTGAGAGAGATGATTTAGGGTATCTGGGGGAAGAAATTTACAAACAGCAAAGCATTCAAGAGGTGACAGAACATAAATTTGAAAAATTTGCAGCCAGATGATGCAGTAGAAAAGAAAAACCCATTTTCTAGGAAAAAATTCAAGATAGTTGTAGAAATTTGTGTAAGTAACAAAGAGCCAAATGTTAATCACCAAGACAATGGGAATAATGTCTCCAGGGCATGTCAGAGACCTTCACAGCAGCCCCTCCCATCACAGGCCTGGAGGCCTAGAAAGGAAAAATGGTTTCTTGGGCAGGCCTAGGGCGCCCCTGCTCTGTGTAGCCTCAGTACATGGTGCCCTGCATCCCAGCTGCTTCAGCTCCAGCTGTGGCTGAAAGGAACCAAAGTACAGTTCATGCCGTGGCTTCAGAGGTTGCAAGCCCCAAGCCTTGGCAGCTTCCATGTGGTGTTAAGCCTCTGGGTACACAGAAGTCAAGACTGATGTTCAGGTACCTCTGCCTACATTTCAGAGGATATATGGAAAGGCCTGGATGCCCAGGCAGAAGTTTTCTGAAGGGGAAGGAACATAGTGGAGAACCTCTTCTAGGGCAGTGCAGAAGGTAAATATGGGGTTGGAGCCCCCACATAGTGTTCCCTCTGGGACACTGCCTAGTAGAGCTGGGTGAAGAAGACCATGATCCTCCAGATACTAGAATGGTAGATCCAGCAACAGCTTGCACCATGTGAAAAAGCAACAGACACTCAATTAAAGCCCATGAAAGCAACCTGGAGCAGGGCTGTACCTGCAAAGTCACAGGGGTGGAGCTGCCAAAGGCCATGGGAACCCACCTCTTGCATTGGCGTGACCTGCATGTGAGAAATAGAGTCAAAGATCATTTTGGAACTTTAAGGTTTAATGAATGCCCTACTGAATTTTGAACTTGCATGGGGGCTATTTCCCTTTCATTTGGACTAATGTATCCCATTTGGAATGGGTCTATTTACCCAATGCCTATAACTTTACTGTGTTTAGAAAGTAACTAACTTGCTTTTGATTATACAGACTCATAGGCAGAAGGAACTTGCCTTGTCTCAGATGAGACTTTGGACATGGACTTTCAGGTTAATGCTGGAATGAGTTAAGACTTTGGAGGGAACTGTTGGGAAGGTGTGATTTCATTTCGAAATGTGGGTACAGGGGCCAAGGGTAGAATAATATGGTTTGGCTGGCTGTGTCTCCAGACAAATATTATCTTGAATTGTAGTTTCCATAATCCTCACATGTTGTGGGAGGTACCCAGTGTGAGGTAATTGAATCATGGGGGAAGTTTTCCCCATGCTATTCTCATGATAATGAGTGAGTTCTCATGAGATCTGATGCTGTTATATGGGGCTTTTCCCTTTTTGCTCAACATTTCTCCTTTCTGCCGCCCTGTGAAGAAGGTGCCTTTCTTCCCCTTCACCTTTTGTCATGATTATAAGTTTCCTGAGGCCTTCCCAGCCACGTGAAACTATGAGTCAATTAAACCTCTTTTCTTTATAAATTACTCAGTCTCAGTTATTTCTTCATAGCAGCATGAGAAAAGACTAATACATTAGCAATTTTTTAGCAATAAAGTATTTTTAAATGAAGGTATGTTCATTGTTTCTTACACATAGTGAACACTAAGTACACCACAGTAGACTGCAAGCATCACTTTTATGTCTACCAAACAACAACAACAACAAAATGTATGTGTGTCTCTATTGCAATGTTTGCTCTATTGAGGTAATGTGGAATTGAAACCACAATATCTCTGAGGTATGTCTGTATGTTACAAGGCTACAATAATTAAAGCAGTATGGTACTTGCTATAGACTGAATATTTGTCTCTGTCCAAATTTCTGTGTTGAAATAATAACCCCCAGAGTGATTATATTGCAAAATGGGGTCTTCAGGAAGTAATTAAATAACAAGGATGGAACCCTCATAAACAGCCTTAGTGGCCTTATTTTATTTTAAAAAAGAAAGCTCTCTAGTTCTTTTCTGCCATGTGAGGACACAGTGAGAAGATGACTGTCTATGATCCATTAAGCAGCTCCTCGCCAACAACAAATCACCAGTACATTGATCTTCGTCTTCCCAGTCTCCAGAACTGTGAGGTATGAATGTTGATTGTTAAAACCACCAAGTCTATGGTATTTTTGTTATAAAAGCCTGAACAGACTGATAAAGAACTGGCATAAAGACAGGTATATAAACCAATGAAACAGAATAGAGGGCCTGGGAAATAAACCCACGCATATACCATTAACTGATTTTTGACACAAGAGCCAATTATACACAATGGAGGAATGAAAGTTTCTTCAAAAAATGATGATGAAAAAAATAAAGACTCATGTACAAAAGAATGAAATTGAACTCTTATTTTACATCATACACAAAAATTAACCCAAAATGGATATTGAGGACTTAAATATAAGACCTAAAACTGTAAAAACCATAGAACAGAGTATAGGAGGAACACCTTATGACACTGATTTTTGGCAATGATTTCTTGGATATGACACCAAAAGCACATGTGACAAAAGCAATAATAGATAGGTGGGACTATATCAAGCTAAAATGGTTCTGTTCTACAAAGCCAATCAACAGAATGAAAAGGCAACATATTGAATGGGCAAAAATATTTAGAAACCATATACCTGATAAGAGGTTAATATCCAAAATATATGAAGAAATCCTGCAACTTAATAGCAAAAAAAAAAAAAAAAGTCTGACTGAAAAGTGGGAAAATACTTGCAAGGGCGTTTCTCCAAAGATGACATATAAGGGGCCAATACATGTATGAAAAGATACTCAACATCATCAGTGGAAAGCAAATTGAAGGAACAAAGGGATAGCATCTCAAACCTGTTGAGATGTCCACTATTAAATAAAAAAGAAAATACAATGTTGGTGAAGATGTGGGGAAATTAGAACCCCTGTACACTGCTGGAAATGTAAAATGGTGCAGCCTTTATGGCAAACGGTATGGAGATGTTCCTCTGAAACTTAAAAGTAAAATGACCATATGATCCAGCAATGACAATTCTGGGCATATATCCAAAAGAACTGAAATTAGGATCTTCAATAAATGTCTGCACTTCCTTGTTTATTCCAGTATTATTCACAATAACCAACAGATGAAAACAGCTTAAATGTTCAATGACAGATGAACAGACCTACTGTGCCACCACCACCACTGGCATTAGTGTGTGCACTGATGCTAGCACCCCCATCGCTGCCCCACCTATGTATAGGCAACCAGCCACACCACTGCAGCTGTTGGTGAAACTGCCATTGCAAAATTATAATTGAGACAGTGAAAGAGTTCTAACCTAACCCAACTCCATCTTGCTTCTAACCTCCAAGTTTTCCTTGTTCATTCCTAGGCATAGGATGAACTAACTTTGGGAGGAACTTACAGTTTAGCTTTGAAACAAAGATGATAACAGCCCTTTCCACAAACAAACCCCCTTTCTGCCTGGGGACTAGACTCCTTTTGCAGGACTAACAAATTAGCCACAATATCAGGAATCATGGTTTAGGAGTCATGCAACTGGAGGCTGCAAGATTCTAAACCTCTCCAAATTCCTCCTGGGGATAATATTACAATTGTAAAATCCCAAATCAGTGCTTGAGATATTTCGTAGACCCTGTTCTTGATGGATCAGCTGGCACCATCCAGATGGATAAACTGGCTCATCTGGTCTTGCGGCCCCCACCCAGGAACTAACTCAGCACAAGAGGATAGCTTTGTCTCCGTATGATTTAATCTCCAGCCCAACCAATTAGCACTCCTGACTCACTGTCCCCCTACCCACCAAGTTATCCTTAAAAGACCCTCCTACCATCTGGGATGTGAGGAGTGCCTCTGCCCGGTCCCCCCGCCTTCTGGGAAGTGAGGGGCACCTCTACCTGACTGTTGCACCGTCTGGGAAGTGAGGAACACCTCTGCCCGGTTGCCCACCATCTGGGAAGTGAGGAGCGCCTCTGCCTGGCCACTGTGCAACCCTCCAAGTGTGAAGTGATAGCCTTGTGTGTGATCTTTCTGCCCTCCTCAAGTTTGCTTTTTTGACATTAAAATTTACTTTTTAACTAAAAACAAAAACAACAATAAAAAACTCTGATCCCTGAATTGTCAGGGAAACTGATTAGAGTAATAATATACAATTCTGCTCTCCTGCACAGCTGGCTCCGCATGAATTACTCTTTCTCTATTATAATTCCCCTGCCTTGATAACTTGGCTCTGTCTATGCAGTAGCCATGGTGAACCCACTGGGCAGTTACACTGGCAAACATGAGTGAGCATGGATATTGCCACTACCACCCGAACAAAGTGTTTTGGCTAGCAACAAAGTGTTTTGGCTGGGTATTGGAGGAAGTGGATCAGGAACATCTCAGGCCCTCTAGTGCAGCAGGTTTCTAATCTCAAGGGGCCAGAGAACAAAGCCAGGGGCTCAGTACCAGCCCCCAAGAGTTAGAGCATGCAGCCTAGGAGTGCTAAGCTAAACCTTGGTCCCCTGAAATCTTCTGGAATCAAAGCTAGTTAACCAAACCCACCTTAATTCACAATCAAACCACCAAAGGGCATCAAAGGATACAAAAGCAAAAAAACCCCATCCATGAACAGTAACTTCAGAGATTAAAGGAACGTCAGCCCACATAGATGAGCAATAACCAGTGCAAGAACTCTGGCAAATGAAAAAGTCAGTGTGTCTTCTCAGCGGCAAACAACTGCACTAGTTTCTCAGCAATGATTATTAACCAGACTGAAACAGCTGAAATGGCAGACATGAAATTCAGAATATGGATAAGAATGAAGATCATTGAGATTCAGGAGAAAGTTGAAGCCCAATTCAAGAAATCTAAGGAATACATGGAACAGTATAGGAGCTGAAAGATGAAATGACTACTTTAAGAAAGAACCAAACTGATCTAACGGAGCTGAAAAGGACACTACAAGAACTTCATAATACAATGGCAAGCTTTAGCAGCATAATAGCCCAAGCTAAGGAAATAATTTCACAGCTTGAAGACTAGTTCTCTGAATTAGCTTAGTCAGACAAAAATGAAGAAAAAGAAGTAAACAAAACCTCAGAGAAATATGGTATTATGTAAACAAACAAATCTACAACTCAGTGGCATCCTTGAAAAAGAGGGAGAGAAAGTAAGCAACTTGGAAAACATGTTAGAGAATATCATCCACAAAAATTTCCCTAACATCACTAGAGAAGCCAACATTCAAATTCAGGAAATTCAGTGAATCCCTGCAAGATACTATACATGATGACCATCCCTAAGACACATAGTCATCAGATTCTCCAGGGTAAAAATGAAATTAAAAGTATTAAAGGCAGCTAGAAAGAAGGGGTAGGTTACCTACAAAGAGAACCCCAGTAAGCTAACAGTGGACCTTTTAGTAGAAATCCTATAAGCCAGAAGAGATTGGGGGCCTATATTCAGCATTCTTAAAAGAAAGAAACTCCAACCAAAAATTTCATATCCACCCAATCCAAGCTTTGTAAACAAAGGAGAAATAAGATCCTTTTCAGACACGCAAATGCTAAAGAAATTGATTACCACCAGACATGCCTTATAAGAAGTCATTAAGGGAGTGCTAAATATACAAATGACAGCTTGTAGCCAGTCATAACACAAACACACTTAACCACATAAACCATTGACACCATAAAGCAATTACACAATCAAATTTACATAATAACCAGCTAACAACACAATGACGGAGTCAAATCTGCACATATCAATATATACACTGAATATAAACAGACTAAATGTCCTAATTATAAGGCACAGAGTGGCAAGTTGGATGAAGATGCAAGACCCAACTGTATGCTGTCTTCAAGAGACCCATCTCACATGCAATGGCACCAACAAGCTCAAAGTAAAGGATAGAGAAAAATCTACCAAGCAAATGGAATGCTATTTTAATTTCAGACAAAAGAGGCATTAAACCAACAATGATCAAAAAAGACAGAAGGGCATTCCATAATTATAAATAGTTCAAGTCAACAAGAAGACTTACCTGTTCTAAATATACATGCACCCAACACAGGAGCACCCATATTTATAAAATAAATTCTTAGAGGCCTATGAAGAAAATAACCCCACAAATAGCGAGAGACTTCAACACCCACTGACATTATGAGACAGGTCATCAAGGCAGAAAACTAACGAAGATATTCAGGACTGGAACTCGACACTTGACCATTTGGACCTAGCAGGCATCTAGAGAACTCTCCGCCCACAAACAACAGAATATACATTCTTCTAATCTGCATATGACACATAGTCTAAAATTGACCACATAATTAGCTATAAAACAATTCTGAGAAAACATTAAAAACATGAAACCATACCAACCACACTCTCAGACTATGGTGCAATAAAAATAGTAATCAATACTAAGAAGATCAATCAAAATCATACAACTATATGGAAATTAAATAACCTGCTCCTGAATTAATTTGGGTAAATAATGAAATTAAAGCAGAAATAAAAAAATTATTTGAAACTAATGAGAACAAAGATACAATATACTAGACTTTCTGGGACATAGCATGTTAAGAGGAAAGTTAACAGTGCTAAATGCCCATATCAAAAAGTTAGAAAGATCTCAAATTAACAATCCTAATATCAGACCTTGAAGAACTAGAAAGACAAGAGGGAAACAACTTTAAAGCTAGCAGAAGACAAGAAATAACCAAACTAAGGGCTGAATTGAATGAAATTGAGACTTAAAAAGCCATAGAAAAGATCAACAAATTCAGAAACTGGTTTGTTGAAAGAATAAATAAGATAGGTAGATCACTATTAGACTAGACGAATAAAGAAAAAAAGAGAAGAGCCAAACAAGCATTATCAGAAATGACCCAGGGTACATTACTACTGACCTCACAGAAATACAAGAAACTCTCAGAGGTTATTATGAACACCTCTACATTACTACTACAAAAACCCAAACATCACCAAGCATAAGAGAAATGCAGATTAAAACCATGATGAGATACCATCTCATACTAGTCAGAATGGCTATTGCTAAAAAGTCAAAAAATAACAGATGTTGGTAAGGATTAGAGAAAAGGAAATGCCTATACACTACTGGTGGGAATGTAAATTAGTTCAGCCACTGTGGAAAGCAGTTTGGCTAATTCTCAAAAAACTTAAAACGAAACTACCATACCTTGAGGAATCTCATTATAGGGTATATACTCAAAGGAATATAAATCATTCTACCATAAACACACATGCACACATATGCTCTTCTCTGCACTATTCAAAAGAGCAAAGATGTGGATTCAACCTACATGCCCATCAACAGTAGACTGGATAAAGAAAATATGGTACATGTATACCATGGAATATTACACAGCCATAAAAAAGAATGAGATCATGTCCTTTGCAGCAACGTGGACGTAGCTGGAGGCCTTTATATAAAGTGAACTAACACAGGAACAGAAAAACAAATTCCACATGTTCTCAGTTATAAGTGGGAGGTAAACATTGAGTACTTGTGGACACAAAGATGGGAACAACAGACACCAGGACCCACTTGAGGGAGGAGAGTGGGAGGATGGGAAGGATAAAAAACCTACCTATTGAGTACTATGCTTATTACCTTAGTGATGAAAAAATCTGTACACGAAACCCCCACAACATGTAATTTACTTCTATAACACATCTGCACATGTACCCCTCAAACTAAAGTAAAAGTTTTAAAAAATAAGGATTTCTACATTCGAAAAATACACACCTTTAAAATGAAAATGAACCGAAACTTGGGTTTGCCTCTTTCTCTCCCCGCACCTCCCCACTGTCTCCATTCTATAGTCCAGGTGGCCTCCCATGCCTGCCTGTGGACATTTCTGCTTGCACATCCAAGCTCGAACATATTGCTTGCACACAGTGTCCCCATGGCTACCTCTCTGGCCAAGGTACACATTCTGACAGCAGGGTCTTCCATCAAAGAGATAGACAAAGAAATACACATAAACCTTTTGAATGTGAGGCCACTTTTGCCTGTATCTAAAAGAGATACTGAATCTACTCTTTTTCACTTCTTAATATAAATGTATTCTGAATTTTAAAATGCGGTTAAAATAATAAAAAGTAAAGCCTGTATGACTTTAAAATATCAGCTAAACCTTTAAGTTTCTTCTTAAATGTAAATACACATAAAAAGAGAAACATAAAGAAGAAAGACAATGAATAAAGAAAATGTGGTATATACATACAGTGGAATATTATTCAACCATAAAAATGTAGGAAATTATCCCATTTGCAACAACATGAGTGAACCTCGAAAACATTATGCCAAGTGAAATGAATACACCACAAAATGACAAATATTACTTGTATCTAAAATGGTTAAATTCAGAAACAGAAAGTAAAATGGTGGTTCCTAAAGGCTCTGGGGAGAAGGAAATGGGGATTTGCTGTTTGAGTACAAACTTCAATAATACAAGATGAATAAGTTCTAGAGATGTGCTGTACAATTTTGTTTTGTAGTTGATGATACCTTACTGTACACTTAAAAATTTGTTAAAACAATCCTTCATATATTAAAGGTAGATTCTCTTCTTAAATTTATGCTCAAAGGAAAGGACTTGAAATTCTTCTTCACTGGTTGCTTTTTCCTTCTATGTATCTTTAGCTTAAAAATGCTATTTCAGTATGCACTTACAGTTTAGACAAAAATGTTGATTCAAGTCTAAGAAAATACTACAGGATTCGCATGATGTAGCTTGAAATTTTCTTCAACTTTTTTGTAACTGTGAAATGTAAACCATATATATTACAGTATTTAAAAACTTTACATTGTATTCTAATATACTAAAGCCCATTAACATTTAATATGTATTATTAAATCAATGAAAGTTTTTACTTTAAACTCAACATTGCTTTTAATTATAAATTCATCTGCTAAAGCAATAAACAACTTCAAAACTTTTTGGGGGAAAGACAGTTGGTATAAAATAAAAAAAAATCCTGTTAATAAAAGAAAATATGTTCCTAAAAAGATAAAGAAAAAAGTTTAAATAATTTAAACTATAGTGTAATAAATTATGTCCTAATTCAGCTAATAAATCATCTTTATTTGTCCTGTTTCATAATACTTATTCAGAACATTCATTGAGTTAAAAGCAAATTATAATTTGTTTAAATTCAATGAATGTACACATTCACACATCTATATGTACCCACCCCCACATCTTTATTGATAGTGACTCATTGATAGTGAGAAAATAATGGCAAAATACTTCTAAGTTGAAAATCTATTTCTCCCATTAACAAGTTTCCTAACCTTGGGCATGTTATTTTCCATCTTTGTTCTTTGTTTCTTCTTCCAGAAAATATTAGTACATCTATATTACAAATAAATTAAAAAATAAAAATATTCATTACCTTTAACTATTTTTGAAATATTATCTATATTCATTTCCATATGCCATATGTGTATGTGTATAACATATATACATACATATACTGTATACATACTTTGACTTTTCTAACTTATTTGTGATTAGGATAATTCTAAAAGTATAATTTATTTAACATTGAAAACAGTCGAATGTAGAGATGAAGAGCAGAAGCTGCAGCCAGGCTTCCTGGTTCTGTCACTCACTGTCTGTGTCACAATGGAAAGTTTCCTTATCTTTCCAACAGAGGGAATCATAATATCTACTTCACAGACTTACTGAGAGGACTAAGTGAGGTAATGTACAAAGTGCTTATAATAGTGTCTGGGACATTACGAAAACCCAATAAACATTGGCTATTATTATCATCATTATATGAAAAATCTTATTTGGTTCTTGCCACAATACTTGATATACACTGGCAAAAAGATGAATAAACATAATTTCTGTCTGCATGGGTTTAAAAATCTTCTGAGGTTGTTAACTTAGAGTAAATGAACAAGCAAACAAATAAATTGTTACAGTTGGGATCAACGTTAAATGAGAAATAAATTATATGCTGTAATTTAGAATAATACGAGAATATCTCTATCTGCTGTATTCAGGAACAGTCTTTCTAAGATCTAAATGGTGAGGAGCCAGCCATGGGCAAAGAGCAGAGAGAATATTGGAGGAAAAAAAAGTCTTGTGTTTGAGTAGGTGAGATGGAAAACATGAGAGTTGTTGTCAGAGAATGAGATACTTGGAACGAAAGTTTGGAGGGCTTAGAGAGTCAATAATGGATATTATTTAAAGCGTAAGCATAGGAGTACATTACAGTGGTGGAGTGAAGACAAATATATTTGGAGATAAGGATTATAAGATCAAACCGGGAAAGAGCGTCAGATGATTTAGAGACACAAATGATGTCACTGAGCATGAGCGATATACAGGCATAGGGAAAACCTGAAGTAAAACTGTTGATAAATGAAAAGGATTCAGATGATTGGAGAAGGTCAGACTACAATAGAAACTAGAAGCTGTATAGGTAGACACTGTGAGGTTTAGAGAAACAAGGGGTTTTTCAGGAGGAATGGGTGAGAAATGACCGGGGGCCGGCACTAGGGAGCAGAGAGGAGCCCTGTCTCCTTCCACAGGCTCTAGGCCAAATGGGGTGTTAGAAGTGGTACCTTTTACTTGAGATGGCTCCAGAACAAAATATGTTCTCTAGTTTTGGGTTAAGATAACAAAGTGGCCGGGCACGGTGGCTCACGCCTGTAATCCCAGCACTTTGGGAGGCTGAGACGGGCAGATCACGAGGTCGGGAGATCGAGACCATCCTGACTAACATGGTGAAACCCCGTCTCTACTAAAAAAAATACAAAAAACTAGCCGGGAGAGGTGGCGGGCGCCTGTCCCAGCTACTCAGGAGGCTGAGGCAGGAGAATGGCGGGAACCCGGGAGGCGGAGCTTGCAGTGAGCCGAGATGGCGCCACCGCACTCCAGCCTGGGCGACAGAGCGAGACTCCGTCTCAAAAAAAAAAAAAAAAAAATGATAGCAAAGTGATGTGAATCTTTTCAATACATGGAGATTGAGGATATAAAAGAGTTTGGTGATGGCATAGAAGATGCTAGAGGCAAAGTAATAGAATGTCTTGCAAGGCAAGCATGGTAGATTGTCATATGGCAAGCCACAGTGAATCATGTCCTTGTATAATCCCCTCTTCCTGAGTGCAAGTGGAAACTGTTATTTATTTCTAACAATAAAATATGGTTAAGGTGATGGGATGTCACTCCCATGCCTATGTTACATTGTTACATATGCTATAATTTAGAATAATAGGAGGATCTCTCTATCTGCTATATTCAGGAACAGCCTTTTTAAATAAGATCTAAATGGTGAGGAACCAGCCAGTCTATAAGAAGACTCTGCCTCAGCAAACTGCAATGAGAGATTCAATGGCTGGTCTTGAAGGAGTAGACTGCCATGTTGTAAACTGCCTACAGAGAGGATTGCACGACAGGGAATTGTGGGTAACTTCTAGGACCTGAGGGCAGCCTCCAGAAACCAACCAGGAAGAATCCAGATCCCTAAGGCATACATCTAACGACAAGGAAATTAATTTTGTCAATGACCCAAATGAACTTGTTTTTTTCCCTAGGTGAGTCTCTAGATACGAACTCAACCTGGCTGACATCCTGATTGCAGCCTGGTGAGAACCAGGGCAGAGAATCCATACAAACTGCCCAGACCTTTGCCCCACAGAAACTGTGGGATAATAAATGTGTTTTATTTTAAGTCACTAGATTTGTGATTGTTTATTCAGCAACAGAAAATTAATATAGCAAGAGAGAGAAGGGCAGTTAGATCAGATCAGAGAAGGTATATACACTATTGGAATGAAACATAGTAAGCATAAACTCTTGAACCAAATCTGAGTTTTCGTTGAATTGATTCCAGCAGTTTCTTAGAGGAGAGTGGACACTTCTTTGTAGGATTGTGATCATATATATTGAGCTCAAAGGAATGGTGACTTTAGTGAGGTTGTTCTTGGGTTGAGTTAGCTATCCCTTCGTGCTAGAAAAGATGCTACGGTTGCTTTAATTCTTCAAAGGCTGATTTTATCTGAGATCTGAGATAGCCTTGTAAGAGAAGGTAAACAGACCACAGGGCAGATCTAAGATCTCATAGTAGAATTGTTATTCTAATTTTAAACATAATAAAACAGATCTTGTCAAAGCTTACATTGCTAATAAGATGCAGACCTTGGATTTGAACCTCAGCCCTGTGACAAGAGATTTCATGTACTTAACTGCTCTGAGATAAGCATCAGCAATGAGTGGTGGATACTGGACTGGATCAGAATGGGTGCTAGGTATAGAGTACCGTAAAGTAGAATCAGCTTCACCAGGATATGGGCTTACTTCCAGCACACAGATAAAGAAGAGAGGGAAGAGCAATGTACAAAGCGTGAAAGAAACAAATTTGTAAGCCCAACCAGAGAAAAAACGTTTCAGATATGCTGAGCTTGGATTCAGCTATAGGAGCCATTTGAAGTTTAAGCTATCTACAGCAAATGGGAACTAGAATAAGGATAAGTAGAAGGAAAAGAAGCTGAAGAGAAATAAAAGAAATAAGGGCTAAAAAGGAAAAGGAGGAAGAGGAGTATATTTATAATTTGGAATGGATAAAAGAAGGGCGTAAGAAACCAAGTGGAAAAATAGTTAAGAAAAAAATATTTGGCTATTCCATAACAACCTGAAGAAGACAAAATAAGAGCAAATAATTAAGAACAATAGAATTTGAAATTTCTTACGTGAGGACAAGCTGTTTCCCAACAAGACGTTATGTTGTAGGATTCCTGATTCTGGTGAAAAAATAAATCAAAAGGATATATTTGAGTTTATTCAAATATCAACAGTTAGGGATCTCGAGCTGGGTTTCAGGTCAGCAGAAAGACTGGCATCATTTGGTGATTGCATAGGAAGCCAAAAAACAAAACAAAACAAAACAAACCCCACAAAACTGCTTGAAAAACTTGGAGATACTTCTACTTCACAGGCTAAATGGTCTGTAAATTTTATCCAGGAATGGCCTGGTTCTGAAAGATGCTGTTGTGAGTTTATAGTTCCAGGAATAGACTTATTGGGTTTTAAAAGATAGTAATAAACCAGAGAGACACCCAAGGGAAAAGAGAATCTAAAACTATTCGCAGAAGTTTTTCATTTACGGTCAGATAAAGTTATGATTGAAATCTGAGACACTCAAAAGGATCTGGGGTATTCCATAAGAAAATTTAAGAAATAACGTATATATAATATGTCATCGGGGGTAGTGTTCTGGATATGAAGAGATAAGATAAAAAAAAATTTAACTTGACAAGATATCTCACTTTTAGAACTCTATTCTACATAAAGAAAGAAAATAATATATTTACTTATTGAGCACCTTACACACTTAAAAGCATTCAGCAGATTTTTAAAAAATTTATTCATGTATTTATTCATTTATTCACAATTTAAAATGTATTGTTTTTAATGCTTCCTGGTGGATTCAGTTGCCCAAGGCATGAATAGATTTAATATTTTGCTGAGGTATACAGTTTAACCATATTCACCTCCAGGCTGCTGTGTGGAGACTTATAGACTAGGAAACAAATACTCCTATTTGGCTGCCCATAAGTGTAAACTTTAAAATGACTTAGCAGTTGGTTATTATTCTTGCCCCTATAACACTTCAATTTTGAGATAAAATCCCATTTCCTTGTATATATTTGCTTTAGAAAAACAGAAAGTCAACTTCTAGTGTAAAGAGAGGATTCATAGACTTGTGCAATCCAATAGGTCTTTTGACACAGGCCTTGAGAAAACGATGAGTTTACTGATAAAAGGCACTGCAGTGTTTCTAAGAGAAGTAGCTACTTAATTATTTGAGCACAGGGAAGGGCTCCATTCAACATGTTCAGAGAAGTCAGAGAGAGCTTCACAGAGGAGCTAACACGTTGAGCTGAGATGTGAGGGTTGAGTAGATTAGAGAGATGTCTCCTTTTCTGGGAGTGCATTCTTGCCCTGTCTCTGTTCGTGTATGAAATGTCTAGGCTGGCACAGACATAGTGGTGATTGAAAGTTACGGGCAAACATGAGACATTTCAGGTCAGGTGCACTGGCTCATCCCTTTAATCCCAGCCCTTTGGGAGGCAGAGGCGGGAGCATCGCTTGAGCCCGGGAGTTCAAGACCAGCCTGCGCACACAGTGAGATATCATATCTACAAAAAAATAAAATAAATAGCTGGGTGTGGTTGTGTGCACTTGTAGTCCCAGCTACTTGAGAGGCTGTGGCCAGAGAATTCCTTGAGCCCAGGAGT
This sequence comes from Mandrillus leucophaeus, assembly GCF_000951045.1. Lineage (NCBI taxonomy): Eukaryota > Metazoa > Chordata > Mammalia > Primates > Cercopithecidae > Mandrillus > Mandrillus leucophaeus. Next base: position 1,165,423 of record NW_012109064.1, read on the forward strand.
TTGAGACTGTCATGAACCATGATTGTGTCACTGTACTCCAGCCCAGGAAGCAGAGTGAGACCCTGTCTTTTAAGGAATAAAAAGGTATCTCAGAGGTGAAAATGAAAGGTTTTGATGATTGGGGCAGTTGAAAATGAAAATGTCTAAGAGAACACTGTAGTTTTAAGGTTGAGCAATTAGTTCAATAGGGATATAGGAGGCAAAGGCATGGGGAACACAGGAGGGAAGACAATTGGATGGAAGGCCAATACATTTAACATGAAGATCATGCTAATACTTAACCTCATAGATCTGTTATGAGCATTAAGTGAGTTAATAAATGTGAAGTGTATAGAACAATGCCTGTATGTTGTCATCATTTAATAAACATTAACAGACATTATTAAGAGGAATAGTAGGTAAACTTTTATATAACAAATTGATAGACTGTCATAATAAAAAGTTATTCACACTAAAAAAAGTACAAAATGACAAAAAATAAAAGTGTACTACTTAATTGAGTAATCACATATTATATAAAATATTGAATTGAAAATGGTTAAGCTGGTGGAACTAAGAGAAATTCGTTTTTATGTTAAAATGTTTGTCTAGACATAATAGAAGTTGACTTTTTCTATAAGTTTTGAGGTGAAAATGGGGCATTATGTGCACATTGCTCATAACCAGGTTATCATCATAAAAGGGATGCTAAATTAGAGAAAAAAGAAGGTAAAAATTGAGTTCATAATCTCAGTTCAGTGAAATTTCCTGTAAGAGTAGAATACAGGAAGACATGGTTTTACAGAGATGGTGATAGGGATAGGATGAAAGAAAGGAGAAAAGCTGGAAAGGCAGTGGTCATAGGAACAGGATATGGGGAACACACACGGAAGACAAGGCTTTGAGCTGGGTGTGGTGGCTCATGCCTGTAATCCCAGCACTTTGGAAGGGTGAGGTGGGATAGAATTACTTGAGGCATGGGCAATATAGAGAAGTTAAAAACCAGCCTGGGCAATATAGAGAGACCCTGTCTCTATGAAAAACAAAAAAAATAAATTAGTCGGATGTCTTGGTGTGCATCTATAGTCCCAGTTTCTTGGGAGCTGAGGTAGGCAGATTGCTTGAACTCAGCAGGTCAAGGCTGCATTGAGCTATGATTATGCTATTACACTCCATCCAGCCTGGGTAACAGAAAGACTCTGTCAAAAAAGAGAGAGAGAGAGAGAGAACGAAAAGAAAAAGAAAGCAAGTCTTTGGCTTGGGAAAATAAAAAAGAAACTTCAAAACTAATGGGAAAAGTTGGATAAAGATCTCTAAACACCAAATGAAGAAGGAAAAGAGGAAATGGGATCAATACAGAATCTTTTATGAAAGGACCAAGAGAAGGAAATAGGTTATGATAGTGAAATCATTGAAATCACACAAATATCTGGTCAACATATTGTGAAAACAAAACTGTTAAAGAATACATTGGGAAGAAAGGTTTTTACCTATGGTACACTGTGAAAAATGAAGTTAGAGATATTTTAGCATAACAAATTTAGTTTTGGATAATAGGGAAATATTTATTGCAAGATATAGGACTGAGATTGGGGACGTTACATCAGTCAACAATTGACAAGAGCCACATGAGGGTAGTATTTATACTAATATATATATGTAAGCCATCTGAAACCTTTAGAGTATATTGGAATGGATAAGTTATAGATAAGTCTTTGGAAAGGGTGAAAAATGAAATTTATAACAATCTTAAAAAATGCAAAAAAGGAATGTAAGAAATATAGCAATTTAAATTGACGGTGACATTTTGCATATAACATGAAGGATAATATTAGAAAGAATTTCAGCATTCACAGAAAACATGCAAGAAATAAATATTGTAACTAAAACTTATCTTTGAAACCAAATATTTAAATTGGCATGTAGAAATGCAGATACAAAACCACTTTTTAAAATGTATATATTAACAGTTTTCAGTGTTTAACAAAAAGGGATAGACATACCTCAGCTAATTAAATAAAAGTGAACAGGCAACTTACAGAATGGGAGAATTTTTTTGCAATCTACCCATCTGATAAGGGGCTAATATCCAGTATCTACAAGGAACTCAAACAAATTTACAAGAATAAAACAAACAACCCTACCAAAAAGTGGGCAAAGGATATGAACAGACACTTCTCAAAAGAAGACATTTATGCAGCCAACAGACACATGAAAAAATGCTCATCATCACTGGTCATCAGAGACATGCAAATCAAAACCACAATGAGATACCATCTCATGCCAATTAGAATGGCGATCATTAAAAAGTCAGGAAACAACAAATGCTGGAGAGGATGTGGAGAAATAGGAATGCTTTTATGTTGTTGGTGGGAGTGTAAATTAGTTCAACCATTGTGGAAGACAGTGTGGCGCTTCCTCAATGATCTAGAACTAGAAATACCATTTGACCCAGCAATCCCATTACTGAGTGTAATCCAGAGGATTATAAGTCATACTACTATAAAAACACATGCACGCATATGTTTATTGCGGTACTATTCACAATAGCAAAGACTTGGAACCAACCTAAATGTCCATCAATGATAGACTGGATTAAGAAAATATGGCACATATATACCAATGAATACTATGCAGCCATAAAAAAGGATGAGTTCATGTCCCTTGCAGGGACATGGATGAAGCTGGAAACCATCATTCTCAGCCAACTGTCACAAAGACAGAAAACCAAACACCGCATGTTCTCACTCATATGTGGGAATTGAACAGTGAGAACACCTGGACACAGGGCAAAGAACCATCACACACTGGGGCCTGCCAGGGGTGGGGGAATGGAGGAGGAATAGTATTCGGAGAAATACCTAATGTAAATGGTGAGTTGATGGATGCAGCAAACCAACATGGCACATGTACACCTATGTATCAAACCTGCACATTGTGCACTTGTACCCTAGAACTTAAAGTATAATTTTAAAAAGTGAGAATAAAGACCACTTTTAAGCCTCCTTTGGCTGATTTTATGATGTTAGATGAAAAGAATCACTCTCAAAGTGGGCAATTTGGTAGTTGTAAAAGGAATATGGTTAAATCCCAGTGAGAATAGAAATAAACAGCATACATAGTGGAGATGGTCAAGGATATGGGAGCCTGCACCTTTCAAAGAGAATGATGAGGACTCGTTAACAACGAACAATGGAAGCTTCTCGTAGAAAATTTCAAAGGTTTAAAGATCAAATTAAAAATTCCCAGTTGCAAAAGTGTTTATAGGGTGCTTAGATAAAAGTAGAATAAGATAAACAATGGATAATAGTAAAACATAGAAAATTTAATCCTTTCTTTTGTTTTAGAAAGAGAAGGGATGATTATTCGGTATTAGGGGTGGGGGCAGAAATGTCAAGAACAAATCCAAGTATTGCCAACTTAACACATAGAGGATTTACGAGTAACAAGTAATGGATGTAGACAAGATAAACAAAGAGATTTAAGATGGATTGGAAGGAGAGAATGTAGATAACAAGTTGTTTGCAGAACTATCTTAACAGCTATATATATATATATATATTTATAAAAAAGTGTGTATTTATGTATCTCTCTATATATGAGTATATGTGTATGTGTATTTTTGTGTGTGCATGAATGATAGTATTCCAAGAAATTTAACAGCGAGTGATTTAAGGGCAGGCACTAAAGTTCAAAAAATGAATTATGGTCTCCTTGGTCTAGTCCTTGCAGAAGGCCAGTGCTTTGTGGCTGACAGCCCTACTGCTGCACTTTTCAAGACTTCTGGGGTCTAACTTAGCGTCCTTTGATTGTTGATTTCAAAAGCAGGGGAGAGAAAGCAAAACAATCACCACCATGAGACCGAGAAAATTAACAATGATATGTTTACAAAGTAAATAGAATAAATATTAGAAACTAAATATTAGAAACTGGAGGCCACTGATGTCACTAACACCAGCTGCAAAATTTTTAAAGAAATTTTCTACAAGGACTGGTGAAAAAATAGTATATGGAACAGTACTCTGGCCAGAGCACAAGACTACCAAAACACGGAATTTAGCTGCCTTAATTTTGGCAAACAAGACAAATCACACAATATGTTTAGGGAAGAGAGGAACCATTCTTTGTGGACTAAAGAAAAGGCTTCTATTCAGACAAATCATGATTTTCTCTTTTCAAGTTGTTGGTTTCCAGAAAAGGTCTAGAAATAAATGGGAATAAAATGACTGCGTCTTCATTCTGACTCAAGTAATGACAAGGAAATTAAACTTTAAAAGGTCACATAGCCTGTTACTGGATAAATAGACTTAAGACTCTTTAAAAAGAAAATACTGACCATATTTGACTGAAGTAAAGATGAAAAAATCTAAAAGCAGTAATCCATAAGTTGACCTTAGTCACTTAACATTGCCTATCTGTAAATAATAACTTAAATAAAATATATGTCAGATAAATCAACAATATCCACTCAAATGAAATATAAAGTAATAATAAAGGCTATTAGAGGTAGAGATATGTAGTGGAAAAAGTAGTCTATATAGCAGTGAACAATTTTTTGAGAAGAATCTACAAAATGAAAGTGAAGAAACAAATAAAAATGAACATATCTGTAGATCTGTAATTTTAGAAACACCGCACATGTCTTTTCACACAATTTTTGGTGATTTTTCCCCCCATCTTTTAGTTATGTAGGATTCACATCAACAATATGCACTGCCCTGAAGATGATAAATTCACTGACCTTAATGAAGAGTCTAAGTTTAGAAAGGAGCTCATATGTTACACATTATCACAGAATATTTTTGTGATTTATTGTACTTTATATTATTTTTGTGATTTCACCTCAAAAAGCAGATTAATGTAATAAAAAAGAGGTCAAACTTAGAATGTTCATATGTTAACTGAATGCTTAGATAAGAGTCATTCATTGAATGGATATTTATTCAATACCTGCTGAAGGCTAGTTACTGTGCCAGATAATGGGGATTTACCTTGTTAAAAAAAAAGAAGTATATAGGATCCCTGTTGTCATGGTAAGGATTTGTATATATTTAGTCACCACCGTCTTCCCATTAAAACAAGATCTAGTGCATAGTAGATGCTTAATAAATATTCATTGAATAAGCGAATGGCACTAATAGGTTTATTTTCAAAGTGTGCAATTTAAGAAGCATGGCAATAAGTAGTATGATATGGGATATATAGTATGTTGTGAAACACCTAGAAGGGTGCCTAACTTGTTAGAAAACTAATGAAGATTTTCAAGGATCAAATAAATTTGAAGAGAGACAAACAACAGTTGAAGTTACATATATCTGAATGTGTGAGTGTAGGTGGATTTGGGTGAGAAAGGTGAGGAGGACTTTTAGATGAAGCCTACACAGAGACCTCGAGGAAGCACCGAAACATCCTAGAATCTGAAAGGAGTTCCATATAGCTGAAAACTGAGTATGAAGGAGACCATAGCAAAGGGTTAAACTTGAAAGGTAGGATTTCCTTATATGTCATATGAAGGAGATGGAATTTTCTGGTAATAGAAATATAAAGTCATTGAAGATTTTAAGCAGGAGTGTGACACACCCATTTGTGTTTTAGAAAACACCATCTTGACATCTTGTTCTGGCAAGATGGTGAAATAAATATTGAAACATCTTTCTCACTACAAATATGTTAAAATTTTGAGTAAAAACTAACAAAAGTTATTTGTAATGTGCAATAACATTCTTTTTTGCCAGAAAGAGAGAAAATGTCAGGAGAAACAGGGACTGTGCTTTAGAGACAGAAACACGTGAACTGATGGTACAGACATCTAGAGAAGTCAGGGAGATATTTTGTTTCTCCTGATATCACAAGAATTCTGTTTAATTTTACAGTTGGTCAGGGAGTGAGGTTCTGGGCCTATAAGAGGTGAAGACATAGAAGTGGAAAGTAAATATGAAACCAGAAACTTTAAAAAGCCATACTCACAAATACTGGTTGAACAAGAAAAATTCCACATTCTGGTACAGGGAGATGACAATGAAGCTTGTCTCCATCTGATATGAGGTAGAAAAAAATTAAAATTAAAAATTTAAGTCCCCAATTCTGTTATTTCTCTTGGTGTGAGGTCTAAACTTACACTACTTGTATGATTCAGGCAATACCAAAATAAAATAAAAAATTAACATGAAACTTAGTCTCAAGGTTGTAATTCACTTAGGTTCTGTCAGAGCAAACACGAAATTCATCTAAGGAGATACGCCTACAACACATGGCCCACAGGACATATTTGAACTCATAATATTAGGGAATCTTTGGGGTGTTGCTTTTCTGGTCAGAAACCTCTGTGGCTGGTGGTGCCTTTGCCCGAGTTCTTGTCCTGTGTCCAAGAAGAATGAGGTACACAGACAAGTGGAGGGTGAGCAAGATGAAGAGGAGAGCTTTATTGAGTGTTAGAACAACTCAGAGTAGACCCAGAGTGGGTAGCTCCTCTCTGTAGGGAGGTCAAGTGTTCATCTCTTAACAGGGAGGAGGCTCTGGAATGGGTGGCTCCTCTCTGCAGGCAGGTTGTCCCGGCAAGTGTTCAGCTCTTAGCAGAAAGGGTAGCTCCTCTCTGCAGCTGGTTGTCCTGTCAATAATACCTAAATTTAAAAAAATACTCAAAAGTATAGTCCATTATAAACAATATTTGGGAAGGAAAAAAGACGAGATTTCAGTCTGGAGAACTTAATAGAACAATGTGAAAAGAAACTATAAAAAAATGTTTTAAAATGATACTTAAACTCCAATGGGAAAATACTGTATTACAAAAGAATTGGCATGTATAGGTAATTCACATATAACCTTTAGAATTAAAAAATATAGTAATTGAAATTAACAATGCAATGTCTCACATGGAAGTTTAGATGCAGGTGAAGAGAGCATGAATAAATAGAAATATGAGACATGGGGAAATTATCAAGAATGCAGCACAGGTACAAGGACATGGAAATTACAAAATAGCAGTTATAAGAAAGAATACTGGCTGAGCATGGTGGCTCACACCTGTAATCCCAGCACTTTGGGAGGCTGAGGCAGGTGGATTGTTGGAGCTCAGGAGTTTGAGACCAGCCTGGGCAACATAGTGAAACTCTGTCTTTAATAAAATATAAAAAAAATTAGCTGGGCTTGGTGGTGCACCTGTAGTCCCAGCTACTTGGGAGGCTGAGGCAGGAGAATCACTTGAACCTGGAAGATGGAGGTTGCAGTGAGCCAAGATTGTGTCACTGCAGTCCAACCTGGGTGACAGAGTGAGACCCAGTCTCAAAAAAAAAAAAAAAAAAAAAAAAAAAAAAAAAAAGAAAGAAAGAAAGAGAGAGAGAAAGGTCCAACATGCATATAATAGGATCAGTAATAAATGGATAAAATGTATGTAGCGATAATGGCTGAAATTTTATCATAGCATATGAAGGACTCAAAAATTTTACTTTTAGAAAATACAACTAGTTGAGAGGATAAAAAGCAAAATGATTCTACAGCTAGGTACATCATAATAAAATTGCAGACCTCTAAAGATAGAAATAAATTATTAAAAACTTCTAACAAGCAAAGACAGATTACCCGGAATGAAAGAATGCCTGAAAATAACTTTATCAAAAGCAAAAATGGGGATTATAGGACAATGGATTATCTTTGTAGCACTGAGAGAAATACTATCAAACTAAAACTGTATGCTTGTCTAAAAATAACCCACCTCAAGTGAAGACAAAATAAGTATGCTTCCATACAAGACTGGGAAAATTTTCCACTGAAAAATCTTAATGGGAAAAAAAAAAAGTTTGTTTTTCAGGAAAAAGTAAATTAAACTCAAACAGATTCATATGCAAGAAGAAATGCTAAATTTGTAGACAAATCACACAAAGTAATTATGATATAAAGTAATTCTGGTAAGATACCATTATTAACAATAATAAGTATTATAAGTTAGAAATAAAGATGTAATTTAAGACAACTATGTACATTGAGGGTGACTGAGTTTTATTTAGGAGGAATATAAAGAAAATAAATATTTAAGAATTTATTCTGTGAAATATTTTGCTAAGATTTTAAGGGAAATATCTCAACATATAGAAATATTATAGATAACCTTAAACATAGTACATAAAGGAAAGAGAAAAATAAGAAAAACTTTATAAAACCAGTAGAAGGTAAGAAAGAAAAAAAAATACCAAAGAAAATGCATCATAACGAGCAAGCCCAAAATAAGAAGACAAGAATAAAATCAAATATTAGTAATCACAATATTTTAAAGAATAAATTTGTCAATGAATAAAGAGACTATTCTAATGTTTAAAAAATAAAGCAATAGCACCTCGCTAGATACTTTTATTATGCACACATGTAAAAGACCACAAGATAGGTGGAAAAATAGTAGAAAAAGACAAAGCAACTGATGTTTTGAGGGTTTACTTTCTCTGTGATTCTTTCACTTTCCACGTCCCCCTGAATTTCCAGATGGTCTCTACTCCCTCATGCCAATAAGGCTTTCATTCTCTGCTAACTAAGCTGTATGTAGTTTGGGGAGACAATTACAAGCATAACAAACTTGCAAATCTTACCCAGAAACATTCCTTTTTCAAGGGTACATTCTCCCAACCCCAATCTCCCTCATTTTTTATTCTTTTTTTGTAGGCTCCCAGAAATGAATGATGTTTAGACATCAGCCAGTAGTTTTGCGGGAAAATTGGGATTGGGATCACAGCCCTTTTATGACCGTCTCACTTTCTGATTTTCCTCTTTGTATTTCTAACTTCTCTGTTGCTCTACATTCTAATATCTGCTACCTAAAGCCATTGCAATTCTCAAGTTCCACAACTACTGGGCAAAGGGTATTCACCCAAGAAAGAAAACCAAACTCTTTCAGTGGTTACCCATGTAGTAGAGTCTGTAAAGAGTAAACTCTACTTCAGTTCTTGCCTTCATTTAATGTTTTTTATTACCTTCAAATAATTTTTTATAATATTTTGGATCACTATTATAATTGTTTTTTATAGAAGGAAGCCACCAAACTCTTCACACAAGCACTTTCAGAACTTCCATCCATTTTGTTTTTGTGTAGTTCTAGATTATTTAAAATAAATATACATTTTAAAAATAAATATATATCAAATGTCAGTCTTCAAAGTCCCAAATTAAGGCATTGGTTTTTGTGGTGAGGTATTTTCAAAGATTCATTCACAGAATAGTGTCTGGTCATATAGTACAGTAACAACTTTATTATCAGCATAAATTTCTTTGATGTCTAAATCTACATTATTTGAAACAGAACTGTCTCGTTAGAAATTACATGCAATATTCTTAGTGGGATAATATGCTGTTGAAATGAGAATGCATATAAAGATATAAAGGTAAAAATTTTCAATTTAACCTTATTGGATTTATACTGCCAACTGTTTTCAAAATACATGAGTCCTATCTAGGTAAATGGTGGTGGATGAGTAGACAGATGGAGAAATTCTTAACAAATTTTGTTTTGGCAGTGGCAAACTAATTGTATTTTCTTTTTGAATTTTAAAATACTGACCACATTGCTGTAAGCTGTCATAATACATTGATTAGTGGGTACTAATGGATAAAACCACACATTTCATTGATGAAGGTAGGTCATTTATTTTTCAGATCATCAATATGTTTCAATATATAGGAGTTGAAAGTAACTCTTTTTGAATTTCTACCGAAAGATGTTTCCATCTAAAACCACAAATAATTTAAATAGAGAGTACATACATGTATGTGTAGTGGAGTTACACTTTTTCTAGAATTCAGACTTATAATAATAACAACTAATGAGTGACAGCAGCAACATGGACGCAAAATTTTATGGTTAATCTTATTAATTATGCTTTTTATAGTGCTAGGTCTAATACATATAAATTGAATGTTAAGATTTATTATAAGAAAACACAGCTTTATGTCCTGCCTGGAATATAAAGCTTTGAAGTTTCTAGTTTCATTTTTCCCTAATTGTAGTAAATGATTAACATTTACATGTGTAAATCGTGCAAACATTATGTTTCAAATTTAGGGCCCAATGAGTAAAGGTTGATGAGGCCACATTAAACCCATGCATGCTAATAATTTATGTCATTTTGGCTGCCAAATATATTTGCTATCTCAAAATAGCACAACTGACTTGATACTATGGAATAATACATTTAGCAGTGCCATATGAATGCAATGAGATTACTGAAAATTTCAACGTTTTTATTTTTATATGCATTCTCATTTCAACAGCATATTAACCCACTAAGAATTTCACATGTATATTTCTAACCACACACTTTCTTTTCAAATAATGTAGGCTTAAGCATAAAAGAATTTATGTTGATAATAAAGCTGTTACTGTACTGTATGACTGGAAATTATTTTATTTTATGCCTATTTTATTCCTTCAAATGAATTATAGCAGAACAAAAAGTAATACATGCTCACTTTCATATTACTAGTGAAAAAATTTATCATGATATTCATCTCTACTGAGAATATATTGAAATGTACATTTTTATTTTGATATATTTTTCCATCCAATGAATATTGAAATAAATGTTCCTTAAAATCTTGAAAATAGCATGTAGACATGATAAATTTTAGTGTGCCTGGTACACTTTTTGAATGGATGCCCTCTAATTATATATTATTGATAAACTATACTGTATTTAGGGAACTGAAGGGCATTGAAGACCCATTTATTTCTCTTAAAAATAATCATTGATTTTTACCATAAACATATAAGATTTTCATGTGATCTGATGAATTTTTTTGTTGAGGGGACAGAGTTTTCCTCTTGTTGCCCAGGCTGGAGTGCAATGAGTAATCTCAGCTCACTGCAACCTCTGCCTCCTGGGTTCAAGCGATTCTCATGCCTCAGCCTCCCGAGTAGCTAGGATTAGAGGCATGTGCCACCACGCCCAGCTAATTTTGTATTTTTAGTAGAGATCGGTTTCTCCATGTTGATCAAGCTGGCCTCAAACTCCTGACATTGAAAAACAAAACATTGAAAACGAAATACTTCCTTGATCTTTATTTAATAGAAATGTAAACATGCAGCAATAAGAAATAGTAAAAGAAAATGTCTTCTATTTGATTTCCAATGTCCAGAGGCCCATTTTTTTCTGGAAATAAATGTGAAGGACTACGTTTATTACCTTGTGAAATTAATGAATATACCTCGAAACTTAATGGCAAATAACATATGAGAATTTGTCTCCTTAAATATTCAGGATTACAGCATAGGTTAAGAATGAAGTCTTGTGTTACCAATATATCATCCCAGAAATACTTTGACTTTCTGCAAAATTATGTTCACAGGTACTTTCAAGTAACATGAAGTGCAAATTTATTCTTTAATTCAGTCCTTCTTTATATTTCAGGGAATTAGCACTTACTCCCCATGGGGGGAGGGGTGACCTTTAAAGAGAACACTTCTTTAATTTACGTCCTTGCATCAATATGTACTGGTAGTGTCAACAATTTTTAACAAGTTCTCAAATTTAAGTAACTCAGGGTAAAATACTATTTTGATCTGGGTAAAATCCCCATGAAGTAGATAGAGACAGAATAGATGCTAAGCTTGGTATAGAAATCAGGAGGAGCCAGGAAATGATGCAAATTTAGTTGGTATTACTCATTATAAGATTGACATCCCCAAATATAAAATAATTCTAATATCTTACAATCCTATAATAATAATGTCATCCATAGCTACTGGGGGAGATTGGTTCCAGAATCCCTGTGGTAACCAAAATCTGGGTGTCCCAAGTCCCAAGGTCTACAGTGCAGAACCATGGATATGAAAAGTCAGCCCTGGTATTGGCAGGGCTTCACATCCTGCCAATACAGTATTTTCTATATGCATTTGGTTCTACATGCAGAATCCCCACTCAGGGAGGGCTAACTAAAATATCTTATTTAAAAAAAAATCCTGGTATAAGTGGTGTTGGCGGTTCAAAACCATGTTGTTCAACTGTACTTACCAATTCTTGAACCAGAAAAATAATTGGCCCAGAGATACCATAAATTAAGCATGCCAGAGCCTTCCATCTATCACTTGGGATGGTCACCTGCAGACTAGCATCAGCATGCATCACTGCAAAGCTCCATCTGAAGAAAAGCGTTTCACTTGCCTCTGCTCTGCTTACTATCTTTGCTATACGAAATCCTGTCAGACGTGTGTTCATTCTGTTTCCCTCAGCATCCTACCTCCGAGGATGGGAGGTGTATGAGCATGCTCCTAGCTCCTCACTGCAAATTCAGACCTTGACTTCCTTCTGTTTCCTTTGGTACACACTCATGGAGCTGGAAAAGCCCAGTAGCAGCAGAACCACTGAGAGTGGTACTGGGAGGGAAGAGTGGCTGAGGCTGTTCAACATTTCATTAGTAGAACTACATTGCTTCAAATCACTAAAGTTAGTGACAGTCATGGCCTTCTGTAATATAAATGTGTACACTTCATTTTGTTTTCTACAGACTATTTTTGGAAATAAAACAATCCTGATTCTGTTTAGAAGAAGAAACCAGAGGAAGAAAACAAACATGATGGCTCAGAACTATTTTCATTCTCTTCTCTTTTTAGTGACACCTGCTTTGACTCTGTCAACATTGTAACTAAAATGATGTGTTAGATGCCAAGAAATTCGTTAGTATAATGTATTTCGAAAAGTAGTATCGATCAATACCAATGACAGACATATACTTGCTTAAGTCAGGCATTAGAAACCTCGAATGAAGTGGAATACCAGTGAGATGAGAGGCTGTAGAAAAAGAAACACAGCAATTCCCAGACACTCTTACTATGTTCAGCATCTCCTCTGGAGCATGGGGATCTTAGAACCTTAACTTCTTCCAAGGAAAATGGGAAGATAGTGACCCAATTTCATTAGTTTCAAACTAATTTTTTATCAATTCATTTTGGGTTCCATTGCTTACAAATCGTTCAGACAGATTTGACTTCCTCAGACATAAAATATTAACTCTGTAAAAGCAGACAAATTACTCAATGCACTTTCATTTGTAAGCAGCTTGGAAGAACATCCTAGGAAAACACCACCCCTCTCACTCCACCCACAGAACATCAGCAGGAGGCTCATTTGCTCACTTGGGCTAAAGTCCATTTGCACAAACTCTTTTGTTTCTTAAGGTATTAGGAGTGAGTGTTTTACTTTTAAGAGCTTTACCTAAACCATTTCAGAATGAATGTATATAGTTATCAACATAATATTCTTTAAGGAAGAATCATGGGCTGGTCATGCTGGCAAAGCCAGGGGCTGTGCTTTACACAGAAACACTGTAAAGACTGTCTCGATATAAATTTTTTTGTTGTGAATTACATCATCAGATATATCATTGGCTTCAAAGATTCTTCCTAAGGGATGGTGATGATGGTGGCAAAATCAATGTTTAATAATGAAAATAGTCTCCATTCATATGAATGAGATACGCACTTTCAAAATACTGCAAAAGCGTGATCCCATTCTTAGAAGAAGTTGAGATGTGATGTTTAAGAGCTAAACCACAGTTAATGTCAGAAAAAAGAAGCACCAAAAATTAAATGCTTCATTTTTTTTTCTCAAGGAATAAATATAACACACATATATACATACACAGATACATACAAATCACAGATAGATCTATATCTTTCTACATCTCATCACACACACATATAAAGCCTTTTGATTGAAAAAGAAAGATCATTATTGAAAAATGTTGTAATAATTCTTTTATTCTATCAAGTGACTTAGCTGGGAATGTTCTAAATTTTGGCATTGTTTGTGATATTTGGCTAACGTCTACTTTTGGGTCCTGTCTTTGGCCTTAGCCATTTGAAGTCTCTATAGCCTACTGCCTTTTTCAACATTACTTCTGATCTCTATGGACTAGTGAGTGTTGAATAAAATAAAATTGGATAAGTTATCATCATACTTAATCATTGTAACTGCTTCAGTAATAAAAACATGAAAGTCATTAGATTTAGTGCTAATACTAGAATATTCACTTTCAAATACAGATAAGCATTCTACATGGCACTTGGAGTGAAACTATCTTCATAAAATTAATAGGTTGAAATAATGTTCATAACTGGAATTTTAAAAATATATGTAACATTGCAATCATAAAATACTTCAATAGTAAATGTTGATTGTGAAGTCTTTCAAATATTTTTTAAAAACAAAACAGTCATTGACAGAACAATGATTGACAGCCATTGTGTAAATAATTTTTATCTCTAACATGGAGATGCTTGGATTTTATGTTTCAAAGAAAAATGTGGAATATTAAGACATGAGAATATTGTATGTTTTGTTCAACTTTATTGTGGTATAATTGTTAAAAATTACATATATCAAATGTATAATTTGATGATTTGCCATACATATACATTATGAATTGAATAACACAATCAAATTAATAAACACATCCATCACCACACATTGTGTGTTTGTGTGTTTGGGTATATGGGTGTGTGTATATATGCATATATGTTTCATTTTTTGTATTGATTCATCCATTGATAAACACTGTGAAATGATTACCACAAATTAGTTAACACATCCATCACCACACATTGTGTGTTTGTGTGTATATGTATATATGTACGTTTACATGTATGTATATATGTGTATATATTACATTTTCTATATTGATTTATCCATTAATAGACAGTAATATTGTTTCCATATTTTAACTAGCGTAGATTAGGCTGCAATAAATATAGATGTGTAGATATCTGTTTGAGATACTGACTACATGTTCTTTGTATATATACCCAGAAGTGGGATTTCTGGGTTATACGGTAGTTCCACTTTTAATCTTTTGAAAAGCCTCCATTTTTTAACTTTAATGGCTGTACCTAGTTACATTCACCCCAACAGTGTACAAGGATTCTCTTTCCCACTCCCTTGCCAATAGTTGTTATGTATTTTGTCAGTTTTAGAATAGTCATCTTAACAGGTTTGAGGTGATATCACATTGTAGATTTGGGCAGAAATAAAGGAAATATAGACTAGAAAGGGAATAGAGACTGGGTGCGGTGACTCACGCCTGTAATCCCAGCACTTTGGGAGGCTGAGGCAGGTGAATCACGAGGACAGGAGTTCAAGACCAGCCCAGCCAAGATGGTGAAATCCCATCTTTACTAAACACACAGACACACACAAAATAGCCGAGCAAGGTGGCAGGTGCCTATAATCTCAACTTGGGAGCCTGAGGCAGAGAATTGCTTGAACCCAGGAGGCAGAGGTTGCCGTGAGTCAAGATTGCACCACTGCACTCCAGCTTGGGTGACAGAGAGAGACTCCGTCTCAAAAAAAAAAAAAAAAAAAAAATGGTAACACAAATAAGTAAAATTATAAATGAAAGAAGAAACATGACAACTGATATCACAGATAGAAAGGGTCACACAATCTACCACAAAAATTATATGTTGATAAATTGTATAATCTAGAAGAAATGGATAAATTTTTGGACACGTGGTATACCAAGACTGACTCATTAAGAAATAGATAATCTAAGGCTGGGCGCCATGGCTCATGCCTGTAATCCCAGCACTTTGGGAGCCAAGGCAGGTGAATCACCTGAGATCGGGACTTTGAGACCAGTCTGGTCAACATGGTGAAACCCCATCTCTATTCAAAAATAACCCAGGTGTGGTGGTATGTGCCTGTAATCACAGCTACTTGGGAGGCTGGAGCAGGAGAATCGCTTGAACCCAGGAGGCAGAGGTTGCAGTGAGCCAAGATTGTGCCATTGCACACCAGCCTGGGTGACAAGAGCAAAACTCTGTCTCAAAAAAAAAAAAAAGAAGAAGAAAAAGAAAAAGAAAGAAATAGATAATCTAAACAGACCAATAATGAATGAGGAGACTGAAGAAATAATAAAAAATTTCCCAGCCAAACACAAAAAATGCTGAGTACCAGATAGCTTCACCAGTAAATTCTTCCAAGCATTTAAAGAGGAATTAATGTCAATCCTTTTCAAACTCTTTCAAAAAATTGAAGAGGAGGGAACATTTTCAAATACATTATACAGGGTAAGCATTTCTCTCATACCAAAGCAAGGTAAAGACATTATAGAAAAAAAAAAATTATGGGACAATATCCTTGGTAAACATAGATGCAAATATTCTTATCAAAATACTAGAAAACAAAAATCAACAGCACATTAAAAGGGTCATACATCATAAACAAGTGGAATTTATCCCTGGTTCAACATTTTTAAATCAATACATCTGTTAATATACCACATTAACAAAATGAAGAATAAAAATATATGATCCTGTCAATAGATGCAGATAAAGTATTTGACAAAATTCAACATTCTTTCATAATATAATCTCAACAAATTAAGTTTATAAGGAAGGTACCTCAACATAATAAAAGTCATGTAAAGCAAGCCTACAGCTAACATCATACTCAACGCTGAACAGCTGAAAGCCTTCCTTTAAGATCAAGAACAAGGCAAGGGTACCGACAATTGCCATTTATTTTCAACATAGCACTAGAAGTCCAAAACAGAGCAATCAGACAGGAAAAGAAAGAAAGGGCTTCTAAATCAGAATGGAAAAGGTTATATTATCTCTGTTTACAGATGACCTAATCTTATATAAGAAAACCCTACAGACTTCACTAAAAAACTGTCAGAACCAGTAATTCAGTGAAGCTGCAGGATACAAAATCAACATAAAAAACCCAGTTGCATTTCTGTACACTAACAAAGAACTAAAAAAGAAATCGAGAAAACAATCCCATTTAAAATAGCATCAAAATAATAAAATATTTAGAAATAAACTTAACCAAGGAGATGAAAAGACTGTACACAGAAAATGACAAAACACTGATGAAAAAAATAAAGAAGGTACAAATAAATGGTAAAACATTCTGTTTTATGAATTAGAAGACATAATATTGTTTAAATGTCCATACTACCCAAATTGACCTACAGATTCAACACAATTCCTATAAAAATTCAAGTGGCATTATTCCCTGAAATATAAAAAAAAAAATCCTAAAATTTGTATAAAGCTGCAAAAGACCCCAAAGAGCCAAAGCAATATTGAGAAACAAACACACAAAAAACTGGGAGCATCACACGATCTGATTTCAAGTTATATTATAAAGCTGTAGTAACCAAAACAGTGCAGTAGGGGCATAAAAACAGACACATAGATGAATGGAACAGAATAGAGATATCAGAAATCAACCCCTGCATTTAGAGTCAACTAGTCTTTGATAAAGACACCAAGAATACACAATGAGGAGAAGACAGTCATGTAAGAAATGGTATTGGGAAAACTGGTTATTTGCATGCAAAAGAATGAAATTGGACTGTTATCTTACACTACATACAAAGCTCAACTCAAAGTGGATTCAGAGACTTAAATGTAAAATCTGAAACTGTAAAGATAAGCTTCTAGAAGAAAAAATAGGGGAAAAACTTTATGACATTGGCCTGGGCAATGATCTCTTGGCTATGACCCCGAAAGCACAGGCAACAAAAGCAAAAATAAATGCATTAAATTATCTAAAACTAAAAAGCTCCACAAAGCCAATGGAAACAATCACAATTAACAAAGTGAAGTGACAACTTGCAGAATGGGAGAAAATACTTGCAAACTAAGCATCTGATGAGGGTTTAACATCCAAAATATATAAGGAGCTTAAACAAAGCAATAGAAAAGAAAAAAAGGAAGGAAGGAAGGAAAGAAGGAGGGAAGGAAGGAAGGAAGGAAAGAAGGAAGGAGGGAAGGGAGGGAGGGAGGGAGGAAGAAAGTAAGGAAGGAAAGAGAGAAAGAAAGAAAGCAAGAGAAAGAAAGAAAGCAAGAAAGCAGGAAAGAAAAGAAAGAAAGAGAGAAAGAGAAAGAAAGAGAGAAAGAAAAAGAAAGAAAGAAAGAAAGAAAGAAAGAGAAAGAAAGAAAGAGAGAGAGAGAGAAAGAAAGAGAGAAAGAAAGAAAGAAAGAAAGAAAAGGAAAGAAAGAGGAAGGAAGGAAGGAAGGAAGCAAGGAAAGAAGGAAGGAAGGAAACAAACTCAAGTTTAAAATGAGCAAAGGAGACTTGAATGGACATTTACTATGAAGTCATAAAATGTCACGAGATCATGGCCTTTGGAGCTGGAAGCCATTGTCCTTAGTAAACTAAGGTAGGAACAGAAAACCAAACATCACATGTTCTCACTTAGAAGTGGGAGCTGAACAATGAGAACACATGGACACAGGGAGCTTGGAACAACACACACTGGGACCTGTCAGGGGGTGGAGGTGGTGTATGGGGAGGGAGAACATCAAGGAAAATAGCTGATGTATGCTGGGCTTAATACCTAGGTTATGGGTTGATAGGTGCAGCAAACCACCATGACACACATTTGCCTATGTAACCTGCACATCTTGCACTTGTATCCCAGAACTTAAAATAAAATAATTCAAATTAAAATAAAGAAATAACACATACAAATGACCATGTGACAATGTGCTCAATATCATTGTGTGTTTTTTGAGCTAAGAAGTTTTCGAATTCTTCACAGAGGTATTATTTTTCCTGCATTAATATATCAGCTTTTAAAAACATGACTTATAAGCTATTTTAACAAATGAAATGGTAAAATTAATTAATTTTATAGTACTATAGATTCATTTTTTCATCCCCAAATTTCATTTTGTGATGGTGTTTGGCTTTGGTCTTGGATTTAGCTGAGTATCTAGTTTACTGCATGGCTAATCAGCTTTATCTAACTAGTATAAATTTATGCAGATAGAGATTAATTTCATGTATTTTTGGCAAATATATATACAATACATTTTCAGGTTAACCTAGAACCTGTCAACTTCTTAGCAATGGCATCATCTATATCTATATCTATATCTATATCTATATCTATATCTATATCTGTATCTCTATCTATCTATCTATCTATCTATCTGTCTATCTATCTATCTATCTATCTATCTATCTATCTATCTATCTCTCATCTACCTACTATCTATCTATCTATCTATCTATCTGTCTATCTATCTATCTATCTATCTTTACCAATTTTAGGAATACTAGAGGTTGCTAATCCCTATCAAATTTCCAATGGTATTTTTCACATACATAGAAAAAAAAATCTCCAAATTTGTATCAAGACAAAAAAGACCCCAGTGGCCAAAGTAATATTGAGAACCTCTAAGTCCTAACCTTATTGCAACAATTCTCTGCGAAGGAGCAAGGCTGAAACATTTTCAGAGTCAGAATATATATGAGTGTTGGCATTCACAGGGTTGAGGTTAGAGAATTAGATTCAATTGTATTTGTCTGTCAGTTCCTAAAGAGTAGCTGAACAAATAAAACATGGTAAGCGCTCACTCAATGTCCTCCATAAGTTCTTGGAAACTGTGACTTTAAGTGAAACAACATATACCGAAACCAATTTTACCATACACTAATTGATATAAACAAGATGTAAGTTCCTATAGTGTATTTCTGGTCACAAAAACATCACCAAACTTCTAAATAAAGACCCCAAATCTACCAATATTAAATATTTAAATAAATGTGAGCTATACACACATTTATGAAAGATCAATACAAGCAAGTAATGTAATTATTTACCCAGTTATTTCAGTTCAGGATAACGAGTGGCCAGAATCTATCCTGGCAGCTCAGGGCCAAGGCTGGAACCAACCTGGACAGGACGCCATCCCATTGGGCACACTCACACATACAATCCACACACTCAGGCTTGAAGCATGTAGACATACAGAGTCACCTAACCTCCATGTCTTTGGGATGTGGGAGGAACTCAGAGAACCTGGAGGAAACACACAGACATGGGGAGAATGTGAAAACTCCACATGAACAGTGATCCTGGCTGGGAATTAATTTTTTTTTTTTCCTTTTGAAAGGAATGTATCTTGGGACCCCCAAATCACTAAGGTAAAGAGAAAACTCAAGCTGGAAACTGCTTAGGGCAAATCCTGCCTCCCATTTATTCTAAGTTACCCCTCTGCTCACAGAGATAAATGCGTATCTGATTACCTCCTTTGGAGAGGCTAATCAGAAACTCAGAAGAATGCAACCATTTGTCTCTTATCTACATATGACCTGGAAGACCCCTCCCTGCTTCGAGTTGTCCCACCTTTCCAGATGGAACCAATGTTCATCTTACATTTGTTGATTGATGTCTCATGTCTCCCGAAATGTATAAAACCAAACTGTGCCCTGACCACCTTGGGCACATGTCATCAGGATCTTCATCGGCGCATCCTCAATCTCCGCAAAATAAACTTACTAAACAAACTGAGACTCATCTCAGGTTTTCGGGGTTCACACCCTCATCAATGTTACAATACAAAAGACTTTCAATGAAAGGATGTTACTGGAGGATCAGCTGTATCAACCTAAGAGAAACTGGGTCATACATGCCAAGATTCTTGCAGTATTCAGAACTTTGTTCTAAAGTACAGTCTTATAGCCTCAGTTTGAGGTAGACTGCAGCCATCATAGATGATACGTATTTTTGACTTATGAAATGACCTCAGAGTTATTCTTCATGAACCAAATATGTGTGTCTTTTAGAGCCTAGTAAATACTACTCTTAAAAAGATAAAAGAAATAAGATATTATTATCATATCAAAATACCGATGTCAGTGACCAGTGTTCAGACCTGCCCATCTTTTTTCTAACATTATAATGTCACAGTGTCCCTGACGTCCATGGTTAAAGTGTGCTTACCCCAATATTCTACTCATCTTCATATCCATAAAATAAAGTTGGGTAAGACAAAACAGCAAACAACTAGAATGCCCTCATTTAAGAAACAGAGGTATAAGGAGCAAGAAGTCAAATGTTCTGTAGAAAGCAGTTTCCTTCTTGGTCCCTCATCTCAGAGAAAACCAGCGCTAGTATCTCCTGCTCATGAATGTGGTACATTTGAACACAAATGGGAAATCTAATGACATTATAAAGCACCTTGAAAGAAAATTGTTTTGCCTAAAGAAGTGTACAAGTAGGGGAAGCGTTCATTAGTAAGAAGGCATGGCAATGTAACAGACAGCCTCAAGAGAGACCTTCTCACCCCATGAGCCAAGCAAGGAACGTGTCACCTCGCTGCTTTTATTTCAGGAAAAGATGACTAAATTTCCATTGCTGGAAGGGTAGTCATGCTAAAGAGTTTATGGTTGAATTGCTATGCATGAAGTGCTTTTGAATTGAATTCTTAAATTCCAGAAAATGAGGTTGCACAATACATACACAAACATACCTACATAAACATTCACATAAGCACTAGATAGCTAGCTAGCTAGCTAGATAGATAGATAGAGTCAACTTAAATAACAAATAGACATTCTCTAAAAGAAAAAATGTTTATTTGGGAATAGAGCATTACACGAGAATATTCACGCCATCATCAACTATGCGTGTTTTTAGGGATGAAAAGGAAGACAAAAGTTTTTAAAGAAAACAATGAGGAGGGTTACATAATTGTTTTGAAATAATTATACTTTGCTACAAAGATCAATAACAAGGGTGCCACCAGTCTGAGATTAGATGGGCATATGTCCTTGCAGAAGTATTTTTTTTAATACAGTTGTGATGGCCTTTGTGGTTTTTGCAGTCTTTGTGATCATTTTTGTTATCAGGTATAGAAGCATGAGAACTCTCCCTTCATGGCCTTCCCTGGCTCTATCTACCAAGGTTTTCTTAATATCAGTGACTACATTTTGCTTCTGAATCACTCACAGTAAACAGATAGTTCTATATAAAATCAATCTTGTAGAGAACCAGTATTTTTGAGGCTATTTTAACAATATATTTAATTTTTATTTTTCTCATATGTTGAATAGAAGAGTTGTTGAGATATAGCTCCTTGATTTTGATCATCCTTCATACTGTACCCAGACAACCTCCATTACCTGCAGAATAAAACAAAATGTCTTGGCAGGGCATGGTGGCTCACACCTGGAATCCCAGCACTTTGGGAGGCTGAGGTAGGGAGTTTGAGACCGGCCTGGCCAAAATGGAGAAACCCTGTCTCTACTAAAAACGCAAAATTAGTCAGGCGTGGTGGCGCATGCACCTGTAATCCCAGCTACCTGGAAAGCTGAGGCAGGAGAATCCCTTGACCCAGGAGGCAGAGGTTGCTGTGAGCCGAGATTGCACCACTGCACTCCAGCCTGGGCAACAAGAGCAAAATTCTGTCTCATAAATAAATAAATAAATAAATAAATAAATAAATAAATAAAATTTCTTAACAGGACTTTTAATGTCCATGATAGGTTTATCCCCACTTTATACAAATTCTTTCTAGGTATACCTTGGTGCGTTTGTTATCTCTCCCTCAGACTTAACTATCTACCTCATCCTTTCCATTCACGGACTGTCTATTTTTATTTCAAGATTCAGGATAAAGTTCGCTTCCTGCAAGATACATTCCAAAATATCTTCAATCATAAATGAGTACTTTTTCTTTCCCCAGATCAATAATAGTTCATCTTTTTTTCTGCCTTATGCTATAATGGGGGCAGAATCCATCTGTATTTCAAGGTCAAAGAATATTGCTGCAATTTCCCCAGTTAAGGGTAGTATCATCTGTTAATGAGATTACTTTGTGATTGTTCCTAACTGACTTTCCTGAATGAAATCTTGCCCCTTCCAATGATCCATTTGCTACTCCCAGTGGCTCTCAACTGTTATGCTATAGCATAGGGTATAATTCAACCTGTTCATAAGAATGTCACCAGATTTTAATGAAGATGTGAATTTTAACTAGAGCTTTATGAGTACACCGTTAAATAGTTTGACAGGATACTGAGCAGGACAGGTCACAAAAAACTGCAGGGTGCAACTTGTTCCAAGTCGTAATATAATGTAGAATTTATACCAGAGGGCAATGTGGTGTGTACTAAACTATGTCAACAATTTGCCTTTGTGGAGCAGGAGAGCAAAGTCTATTCAACAGTGACGCAAAGATGAAGGGCGGCCAATACCCAATTTACTCCGTGGGTGCTTTACTCCACACCATAAATCATTGTTATACTACTGCAATGTTACCACCAGTAATTGTTACCAAATTGTTTGCTTTGGTTTTCAGACTAATACTGCCTTCATGTGTGCCTCTGACATTTCTCATATACACCCATAGCCCCTCATTTGCAAGTCTGAAATCAAAATATTCTGACAACCAAACATTTCATCTTAATTCATTTACTTTAAAATCTGAACTAAACTTATTAGTCCTGTTTAAAGTGAAAATTTATACAATCTGATGAAGATAATTGCATGTATTTGATTGTGGGATATTACTACTGACCCCTTTGGGGGTGTTATACAATATCCAGTGCACTTACCTTATTAGTTTTCTAGAAGTCCAACCTATTCTGAATTCTAAATTATATCTGGTTCCAAGGGTTTTGAATAAGAAATTATAGACATGCATTTAAAATACGTCTTTCAAAACAAATGTGGAGAATGGTTGACATTCAGTGAAGTTTTCCAAAAGACATATCTAACTCTACTTTTCTGCTCTGTAAAACTCCTAGTGTCTCTTCATTGCCCTCAGATCCAAGCTCCTCAATCTAGCACACATGGTCCATGTAATTTCACTTCTGCAAATAATTTCATCCTTTGTGCCTGCCGCAGATTTACTGATGAGCTCAGGACTTGCCCAAGCACTTTTGTAACTTGTCAACTTTTCACATGATTCTTTCTCAGCTTAAACTATTTTTTCCCTTCTAGACAATTTCATAACTCCTATTAATTTTTGTGTACCAGCTTTTTTAACTTACCTCTTAGCACTTGGCTTGTTGTTGCTCTCAAGGGCTACATAGCATTCCTCTAAATGTAGCATTTATTTTATGTCATATATTCTAATTTCCTATTCACTTTATTGTACTTACATCCATTTTGTCATATTTTTAAGGACTGAAACTCTCTTGTTGACCTCATTGTATTCTCAGTTCTTACAAGCGTGTATACACAATCATGCTTGCTTAATAAATGCACTCAAGAGTGAATAAAACATAGTACAATTGGCCCTTGAACAACACGAGGGTTCAGGAAATGATCCCCATGCAGTTGAAAATCTGTGTATAACTTTTGACTCTTGTTGACTGGAAGCCTTTTTAATAATATAAATAGTTGATTAATACCTGTTTTGAAAGTTACACTTACTGTATTCTCGTGTTGTTTTGTTTTGTTTTGTTTTGAGATGGAGTCTTGCTCTGTTGCCAGGCTGGAGTGCATGATCTTGGCTCACTGCAACCTCCGCCTCCAGGGTTCAAGTGATTCTCCTGCCTCAGCCTCCCAAGTAGCTGGGACTACAGACATGTGCCATGATGCCCAGCTAATTTTTGCTTTTTTTAGTAGAGATGGGGTTTCACCATGTTGGCCAGGATGGTCTCCATCTCTTGACCCTGTGATCCCCCCACCTCGTCCTCCCAAAGTGCTGAGATTACAGGCGTGACCACCGTGCCTGGCCCTGTATTCGTATAATAAGATAAGCTAGAGAAAATAAAATTGTATTAGGAAAATTATAAGAAAGAAAACTTTTATTTATAGTTCTGTATTGTGATTTAAAAATCAGGAATGTGGTTGATGGAGTTGATAAATCAATTAGAAAAAAACAATGTCCAACTTACCTTTTCTGTAGTCATCATTTAATCATTTCATGTTTTAATCAAATGGAAGTAAAAAAAATTTAATAGTTATTAGTTGACTAGCTTATCGCCAAGATTTTAGGGGAATATGGTGTAAAGAAAGAAAAGGAATGCAGAAATTAGGGAACATTTGGGTAGACTAAGGTGCTATCTGAGCATCATCCAGAAGTATTTCACAGGAAGACAGCCTCTTCTCTATGGACTTGTAGGGCATTGTGTGAGGAAATAGCCACACGTTAGAAATGCAGATAATTTGGAAAGATACCTTTTAATTTGATATAATTTCAAACTTACGAATCGTAAGAATAGTAAAATAGTAAAAGGAACAACAGGATACTTTTTATCCTGATTTACCAAATGTTATACACATGCATATGCAGACATACAGTTTTTGTTTTTTCCCTGAACCATTTCAGGGACGTGAACCACTTTGAATAAGCTAGAAACACCATGCTCCTTTAAGCATAAATAATTCGATGTGAAGTCCCTAAGACAAGGACATTCTCTTACAGAACCACACAGTTCAGTAAACACAATCAGGACATTTGGTATTGATTTAGTGCATTACTAATCCATAGTTTATATTTAAATGTTAAAAATTATCCTAATAATACTTTATAGCTATCTTTAGCAGGTCTAGGATCAAACTGAGGAAAATGCACAGTATTTAGTGGTCATATCTATTTTAGTCTCCTTTAATCTGGATCAGTTACTCAGCTTTTATTTCTTTTGGGGCCTTGGCATTTTGAAATGAAAAGCCATTTATTTTATAGCGTGGCCCTAATTTGGATTTGCCTGATGTTTTCTTGTAGTTAGAGTTATGTTATGCTATTTTGGCAGGGATACTATGGAAGCAATGTTGTGTCCTTCTCAGTGCATAACAACCAGAGAAACATGGCATGGGTTTGTTCCAATATTGATAAGGCTTTATTTATTAGCTAAGTAACTACTCTATCCAGGAAATATTTTTGTATACTTATTAAATTCCAGGAACTACTCAGACTCCTATCTGAAATATATTAATCATTTGCTCTAATGAAATTTTAGCAGTGATTACAAATAATTGGAAACAAGGCCAGACACAGAACTTTCTCTTAAGGAGTTTCACATACAAATACAATGAGACAAAGATGTAAAAGCAAATAATTTAAATACAGTGTAATAACTATTTTAAGACTATATTTAAAAGCTTTCCTAATGAATTTTCTAAGATACTTTTTTCATTTTCTGCCCATGTCCAGCAGCATAATGCCAAACGGAAGCTGAATGACTTGATATCTGAAATTCTGGGTTTTACTCTCTATACTGTAACCTGTTAGCAATGAAAACTGAAACAAAATACATACACTCTCTATCTACTAAGTGAGAACAATCATAGGGTTCTTACTAGGTAAGTACTTACTGGTAGATTAAATTTAGAAATGTGAAATATATACAATATATAATGTGAAATATATATAATATATAAACATACATATAGTTTTATAAACATATATGAACATATGTTCAATATATAGTTAAACATATGCTTTATTAAAATTTATGTTTACATAAACATATATTTACATGTTTTAATATATAAACATGTTTAAATGTTCATATTTCATATTTCACATATATATTTCTTCATTTAATCTACTAGCAACTTGTATATTACCACTGGTAATCTACCATATATATGGTAACCTGTAGATTCACTCAGAGATCAGGTGATATGTATATAGATAAATATATTAACATATATAATGATATATATATTATGTTAACATGTTATGTTGATATATAAAATAGAATAGAAAAAGCACAGGATTTACAGTCAGCAGTCAAACAAAATATAGATAATAATACTACACTATTGAAGGACAATGATAAGAATCAAATATACTATTTGTGAAAATAGGTAAACTGATGCAGACACTCACACACACAAACCTTCTTATAATTTTGTTTATTTGTCATTATAAAAGCTTCAATTAGCTATATTATTTTTGTCCATCTCTACCTCCTTTGCTTTTGAGGAGAAACTGTCAATTTTCTTTATACATCCTTCAGTGACCTCTTTAGTGTATTTTACTGAATAACTTTGATGCTGTCTGTTGAATGTCTGAAATATCCTGAACTATGGTTGGTATCCTTATTGCATGCACTAAATCTCATATTAACAAAATAATTCTGTAATGTTTTTAGAACTCAACTAATGGCATACTTTAATATTCTCATTAATTTATTGGACACAAAATGGTTATGGAGATATGGGGTCAGTAAAAGAGTGGAGGGCCTGGTTTCACCAGCTGTGGCCTTGGGGAAGTCATTTCCCTTCTCTAGACCTAAGCCTTTGTTTCTTTACATTATATTATGAGTTTTCTTCAAATAATGCTCAAATGTTTCCCTTTTCTAATTTTTTGCCTCTGCCTTACTGTATCCAAAAAAAAAAGAAATCTTCAAAATGTTTTTACAATATATCATGTTCACCTAGAAACTTAGAAATAAACAAAGAAAAGCAGGTAAACTAGCATATGACTGCTTTAGTAATTTTACAAATTCATAAGCAATAATAAAAACAAAAAAGTTAAATTTTTCCAGCCTGTTTGGATTACTCATGTTTTCCCACTTACTACTTTTTGGTCTCTCCAATAATAGTTGGCCATGTGTCACTAGAAAGATCTGAAATGTTCATAAATGATTGTAAATGCCTCCTCTAAATGTGACCACATCCAGTTTAGCCTTGAGTAAGAACATTTTAACCTTGGCACATACTAAACACCATTTCCTGTTAGCTTCAAAGAGCACACTTAAAGGCAATTCCTTCAGATAGTTTCTTCAGCTTTCTTGGCTTCTGAAGAGAGTACAATTTATTGATGTCTTTGTTTATGACGAGACATCCAGTACCTGTGTTCTCAGACAACGTTTTAGCTGCCTAGGTTTTTGGTAATCACATGATAATTTTGTTTGAGTAATTTCTCAATGGCATTAAAGCACAGTCTATCTGATCTATAGCCCTTATTATGACTAATTTCTCAAGGCCAGTAGTGCATGGTGAGTTTTATTGAACCACTGTTAATAGGAACACGAGACGATTTAGTAAAGTGGTCAATAGGATGAGAAGCCAAATAATCTTATGTTCAGAGAACAGTGAAAGGATGAGATATGGTAGAAAAGCTGTTTATTCTAGGGTCCTCTCTTATCCAGGACTAATGGAATGAATGGCTTGAGATGAATTGGCCTTACTGAGTAGAAATCTGTATTTAACACTAGATAATACACTAGCAAATTAAACACACACTTGCACACGCATGTGCATACAAGTAGACACAAAACAACATAAAACCAAAAATTATTGCCCTAATCAATCAGAAATATTAAACTTTGCAAACTAGAGTATGTGTAAGAACATAGACACAACTCTAATTCTATGATATAGTAAGTGGCAGTGTGTATTTAGAGGAAAAACATTTGACTTTTCAGTAGGAAAGAATTGTAAGATAAACTATGGCTTTCCTAAGGTTTTTTTTTTTTAATTTAACTTCTTTGAACCTCAATAATCTCACTTGTGAAATTGGCAAATAATACTCATTCTGCAAAATTATTGTAACAGTTAAATTAAAAGAGACATGAAAATTCCAAGTAAAACGCTTAAAACATGGGCCTTCAGAAACAATAGTTATTTGTTATGGAGAATGGTCTGAGAAAAGAAAAAGAAACAACAGTTATGATTCATTTGCTAAAGTCCATTCATAGGAAGAGTCACTGCATGGCTTAAATAATTTCTGACAGAATGATTACTTTAGTAAAATAAAGACCTTTTTTATTCCTCTTATGTCTATCCCTTTTTAAATTTCACAAATATCAGAGTCACGTCTGGCAAGCCAAAAAATATATGTGTATATATCAGACAAAACACACACAATCCTCTTTACATCGTGTTAATAGCTCTGGTAAGTAATTAATTGCTCAGCAGTTTTAACCCAAAGAATAGAATAAGATCTAAAAACTGTGCTCTTTATTGCACTTTTTCAGGAGTTATAGATCATTTTTAGCTAGTAAGAATTTTCTTTGTTTTCCTTTTTTCCACAAATAGTGGCTACCAGGTGAAGAAGTTTACAGGTAGTTGGCAGTTAGTTAATAACTAATAAGTTAGAAATCTTAAGTAAACAAAAATAGACGACTCTTCAAAGTTTCTATAGAAAGTAAATTATATATGTATAAATGAATTTCAAAATAAAATAAGTAAATTAGCAAATAACATAACTAAAAAAAGTCTAGTTATAACTTCAGAAGTCATCTTCCCTACTTCCAATCTAACTGCCATTTTCTTTCAGAGTGTAACAGAGATTTTGTAGGCAGAGGAACATACTAGTACTAAATTGATGCATTTCAATGCCTCCAGAAAAAAAGAAAAAAGTAGCCACTGTTAATTCTCCACATAAAGCCACATTTCATTTGGCTATGTGCTATTGGCCATTTGATATGGCTCTAAGGAAAGATCAGGGAGAAATGTACCTCTTTGAAAATTTCAGCAAGATGAGAAGAAATCCAATAGGATTTCTCTCCGCTCACATTCCCTCTTCTGGAAAGAAAGAAAAAGTGGCCAAACACTTTCTGCCTTTGCATGATCTCTTGTTAAGACAAGCTAGCAAATCTAGCTGTAAATGTATTTCTGTTAGTGTGCCACCAACACCCCATTCCAAATGACAGATGAAGCCACTCCAGCCCTGGGAGTCACTGTCTTAGACTAAAAAAGATCCCCATCTCGGGATAAAGGGCTGGAAGCAGCATAGTTAATATCATTTCACATTTTCGGGTTGCCCAATTAATAAAAAAAAGAGCTTGTGATATCTTGGACAAATTTCTCGCTTGGGGTACCTTGAAATTTAGCCATAGTGTGATTTAAAAAAAAAAACTGAGGGCCATTTATCCTAGAGAAAAAAGCTGTCACCAAATTTGGCAGATCCTGAGACGAGAAATCAGCCTAATAATTTATTATTAATTCAACAATTAAAATCAAAATAATAATACAATATCTAGACTGGGAAATTATTTCCCAATTAAGAAGGCAATGAAGGAACCTATTGAGATGAACACAGAGCTTTATACTAAAGAGGAAAGGTTGTTCTGCAGCTTGTTAGCTCTGTGACCAGGCACGTAAATGTCTTTATGCATGTCATCCTCATCTAGAATATGAGGATAGGAATGGCAATACCTATGTCATATTCTTTCTGTGATGATTAAGTGAAGTCCATGTAAAATCACTGGATAAAGTCTGGAACACAGAGAAATCACAAACAATAAATATTAGCTCTCACTATTATTATTGCACAGATGTTGAAATAAAGTAACCTGGAATAAAACGTTGAAAACGTTAATGTTGCGTGAGAGTATTGGATGATATAGAAAATAGTTATACTATAATGTCAATATAGGAGAAACATGATGAAAACATGTGCATTCAGTATAACTTTCATTTTAGGGCTGAATATAAATGTAATAAAATATTATCAATGATTATTTCTGGGTATTGAAAATATTGGCAAATTTTGCCTTCTTTATGCTTTTTTAGATATTCCAAAATTTCTTCAGCTGTTTATAATTCTTTCTCAGTTAGAAAACAAAGTAGACAGTGGGTGTTTATATTTAAAAGCACTCATTCACGATCAGAGCAAGCAAGATTATAATACCAACTATAATTTCCATTTCCTCTAGATTTCTCAGGCAAAGAAAGGAAAAGGGAATGCAGAGAAAGATGGAAAGAAAATGCTCATTCTTGTGTTTCTACTGAGGTGAAGACGTTCCAGAGCCCAGTGAAGAAAGAATAATCAGAATATTATTTGAAAGGTTTTTGTTCTTCTCTTAAAAATAAGGAATGCAAGCTTATTGGATAATAATGTAAATATAATATATATTACTTACATATTACTATATGTTATTTATGTATCGTATAAATATAATATCAAAAATAATATAAGTCATTCCCAAGAGTGAGTATTTATTGTGAGCCTTTGGGTACTGAGTACTGTGAGTTATTGGCCCTTTTTCAAGGGCCATATAACTACATCTATATAATAATTGTTTTTATATATTTGTATGTTTTTTATTGATTCCTTGAATCACTCCGTTAGAATACATTTGTTGATAGTCTACTGAATTTGAGGCATTTTTCTAAAAGCTAAAGGTACATAAAGAATTAAAACATGATCCCTATTCTCAAAACACTCAGGCAAGCTATATGGTTAATGACCGCTCCAGGCATTCAGTAGAAAAGGACACACTAGAAGAAAACATCATGGGAAGGGGGATATTTCAGGTATCTCTTTAATTATAATTTACCAAGGGAGGAAAACTATCACCTTATTTAATTCTATCCAATCCAAGATGTTTAAAGAAACTTTAAAAAATGACAGTGATTTCAAGATATTAAAGGTGTTATATGTGCCATATGGAAGCATGGATTATAAGACTTGTATCAAATTCTTCTCCTACATAAGTGTGTGTTTGTTGGCAAGTCACTTTACGAGTAATACTCTATCTTTTTGTCTAGACTATGAACTTTAAAGCATAATATCCACAAGGGCAAGTTTAACCCTGAAGTGTGTTTGTATTATTTATGATGCATTTAGCACTAAATAACAATCTAAATCAAACTAAAGCATCAAAGCAAATTTGGGGTTCACAGAATTGAAAAATGCAAAACCTCAGGCAGCGTTTGATCAGGGTTATGGTTCAATTTTTCATGAATTTTCTAATCTTTACTTTTTCATGCATGTTGGTTTCAACACACATTTCTCATAATAGTGGCGGACTAACAACAGCAATGACTACTTCTAGCTATTTCCTTGTTTCCATACATGTCCAGAAAGAGGGAGGACAAAGAGAAAGAGAGAAAGAGCGAAGAGAAGTTATGTTCTTTCCTGCAGTCATCATGCAAAATAATTGGACTTTTTACTGAGTCATTTCTGAACCAATTCCCGTAGATAAGTTAATGCCACGTGATGATTGGCCTAGGCTTTGATTAGCTGGACCTATCACTATGTCAACATGGAATTCCTGTGATTGGATTAAGTCCCTAGACCTGAAAGTGGGAACGCTATGAAAGAGGAAGGCAGCAGAGTGAGTCAGAGAGATGCTATGACACGGGTGTTAAGGGACAAAGACAGCATCTGCTTTGCTCTGCTTTCATATCACTTCTTTGAAAGTTACCAGATAATTTGAATTCATACATATTTTCTTTCATTTAAAGTAGCTTTCAGAAAACAACACATAAATTTCATTATAAGTCCAGGAACTTCTGATGTTATCTCCATTTTTGATGAAATTGACACTGAAGTCAGAGGCAAAAAGTTGTGCACAGAGCCTGCTACTAATTGAATTTCACAGTGGCATGGGCCTTCTTGAAACATCAGGAGGCACTTTGAGGGATTGATAAGATTTTCAAAATGATACATTAATTCCACCAAGATGAGAAGCGGGAAAAACAGTCTAAGTGCTGACGTTACTATTTACTTTTATTTTAAGTAACATAGTGTAGAATTACTTCATATAGTACTTTGAAATATTCTGTGGATAAAATTTTTCACCAGTTTCTTTCAACTTAAAGACACAATTAAAGGCAGTAGGAAAAAAAATGACTTGGTGCTGACTCTGTATGGTGTTTCCCCAACTTTTTCTGTCTTTTTAAATGCATTTCCTCCTTATGCTATTCTTTTGAATATAGGCCATAAACTATTTCATGTCTTACAGGAGAACAACATAGGTTCAGGACTGAGACAGCATTTGCTGGGTGTGACAGATTTGCTCACTGTGATAGGGAGTGCAGTAACCTTATCAATCACAAATTTATTTCGTGATTCTTTAGACTGAGTCTTGGTTTACCCTACTTCATGGGTTATAAAAATTGAATGAGATACTGTCCATGAATATATTTTTCAGTTCCTGACTCCGATCCTCCCTCTGTTCTTCCCTTGCTTCCTCGCCTCCTTCCCTTCCCATTCTTGCCTCCTCCATCTTCTTCTCATCTCTTAAATTAACATTTACATCTTTAAGCTGTAATGCAACTACAGAAACATATAAACTGCTTGCGATAGAACTAAACTATGGATGACCCACTATTAACTATTGTTAAAGTACGTTTCAGCAGACTTTTGCCCCCTCACTATGAGCTTTATTCACTGGCATTGCTGCCCTGATTATGCTACTTTAAATGGCAAAGAAGGCTTTCAAGATGGTATTACACTCGCTCTTCAACTGACTTTAAAATAAGATTATCCTGGTTGTTATAGTGGGCCCCTTGTAATCACAGGAGTGCTTGGAAGTAGAAAAGGAAAGCAGGGAAGCCTGTTAGAGGGGTGTAGCTTGAGAAGAACTTGACCTGCTATCGGCTGTTACTGGCTTTAAAGATTTAAAAGAGGGCCGAAAACTAGAAATGGAAGCGATCTTTAGGAACTGAGAATGATCCTCATCTGACAGGTGTTTCAGTCATACAATCACAAGGAACTAAATTCTGCCAATACCTGAATAAGCAAGAAAAACAATTCTCTCCTAGAGCTTCCAGAAGGGAATGTAGCCCTGCTGAGACCTTGGTTTTAGCCTGGTGAGACACATGTCTGTCTTCTCACCTACAGAATATAATGCCTATTGTGTTGTGCTACGAAGTTTATATGATGGCAGCAGCAGAAAATGAAGCTACTAACCTACTCACCAAAATGATTGGATACTCAACACAGACTCAAAAAATGGAAGTGAGAGGTGAGGTAGAAGAGAAGATACCTGTTTATTAAATGCATTGGATGGGAAAAGAAGTCTTGACTCATAGCCTCAGTGTCCCCTGGACCACAGCAGTGTTAGTCCATTTGCGTTGCTATTCGGGAATACCTGAGACTGGGTAATTTGTAAAGCAAAGTGGCTTATTTGGCTCATGGTTCTGCAAGATATACATGAAATATAGTGCCAGCACCTGCTTCTGATGAAGGCCTCAGGAAGCTTACAGTCATAGCGGAAGGTGAAAGGGAGCCAGCATGTCACATGGCAAGAGAGGGAGCAAGAGAGATGCCAGACTCTTTTAAACAACCAGCTGTCTATGAACTCACAGAGTAAGAGCTCACTCATTACCATGGGGAAGTCAAGTCAAGCCATTCACGAGGGCTCCACTCCCATGAGCCAAACGCCTCCCACCAGGCCCCACCTCCAACATTGGAGGTCACGTTTCAACGTGAGATTTGAAGGAGACAAAACATCCAAACCATATCAACAGCTAATCTGTATCAGGGTACTGTACTGTTTAAGGGTACAGATTCTGTTGAAAGCTATGGGGAACATTTGGGTCTCAAAGTATAAACTGAGTAATCAAGGTACATACTGCTCAGCCTGCAGGAGGGCTCTCTCCTCTAGTAATGTTCTCTCCTCATCCACCACTCTCCTAGGCAGAACCATAAACTGCTCAGAAAGGCTCTGTCTAGGCCAAACTTAAGAGAAGCAGCAGCTGATTGCTCACTGGTGTGTTTTTTTCTTAAGACCTATGAGCACTACTCCAATTATTATCGACTATACAAACTTAGTTTGCTTAAAAGAAAACATTAATTATTGTTACAAATTTAAAGGGAAAAAAAGCTTATGGTGAAGAGAGCAGTAACCAGCATAACATGCTCACCTTTGCTTTTCATAAGCAAAGGCCATTCATAGATAGGCTGACACTTGCTAACTTTTCTTCGTCTTCTAAAGTCTTATAGTCAAAGAACTAATAAAATAAAATAAAATAAAATGAACAACTCCTGTCTTTCCAGAGAAATCTGTCAACTCAGATCAATCTAACAAATGTTTATTGGATACCTAGTACTAAAATAGTTTAAAAAATATTATAATAATAACCATCACTTATTGACTACCATGTACTTTTAATAGGTTTATATTTAAAATTTCACAATGATCTCATGTAACAGACACAATTATTAGTCCTATTTGGATGGGAAGGCAAGACATTGCAATAATATGTTAAACATTCTGAGAGATCCAGAATGAGTAAGACTCTCCTTCTACCCTCAGAAAAACTATAATCCCAGAGAGAGAATCAGCCAATAATATAGTACTGTAATAATATATACTGAAGCCAGAATTGGGGTTATTTAGTTTTTATAAATGGATAGAGGTGATGCTTGCATAGAGGGGCAGGAATGGCTTTATGGATTGAGTGTCATCTGCGAAATTTCTGGAAGAATATTGCTATTGGCTCTATTTATTGAGCAATTAACAAGCACCAGGCTCTGCATATCTCTTGTCTGTAATCATTATAATTGTACTCATAAGAAGGGTATTATTATTCCTATTTTATAGATGAAGAAATCTATTCAGATAATTCACACTTGAGCATGACTCAGAATTATATTGAATGCTTACTAAAACACAGATTTCTGGTATCTACTTCCAGAGATTTTTATTTAGTAGGTCTGAAGTGGGGCTGCAGATTTTGCATTTTCACTGTGTTCCCTGGTAATTCTGATGTTACTAGTCTCAGACCACAACTTCGGAAGCACTGGTTTAAGTTATTCGACCCAAGTTTTACACGGTTAGTATGCAGCAGGATTAGGACTTGAGACTTGAATGAAGGTCTTGCAGGGCTGTCTGCCTGATTCAAAAGCCTGCATATATTCTTGCCGTTGAAGTTCTACATCGTGTAAGTTTATTTGGTGAATGAATGCATTACGTCAGTTCACTTGTCTAGTACTCATCTCCTCCCACTCTTTCTCCCCCACAGTGATGCAACCTGTTTTTTTCTGTAGCTTAGGAAAATCATTTGCTTGCTTTGTAGTTACACATTTTCTAGAACAGATCAGGAGAGACACTCAGAATAACTCAGTATATCAAAAAGTGACATCTAAAAAAAGACCTCAAGTGAAAATTAAAGATTACCATTCAAACTATAAATTCATCTTTGATAGCATCTATATTTCAATAACAAACACCCATTTTAATCCTGCTGTGTACTCTGCATTTGTACATTGATTTATTAAGGTTTACAAATTTATTAAGGTGAACAAATTATTAGTTGACATTTGCACTAATTTCCTTGGTCCTCACTGCAACACTGTGCACATTTTCAGACAATTTTTGCATCACTTTTCACACAGGAAGCACAACATCAAAAAGTGAAGTGGCTTCCTCAAGGTCCATTGGCTGATAATTTCAAGACTTGTTGGTTTTTTTTTTTTTTTTGAGACAGAGTCTGGCTTTGTCACCCGGGCTGGAATGCAGTGGCACGGTTTCAGCTTACTACAACACCCACCTCCCAGGTTCAAGTGATTCTCCTGCCTCAGCCTCCGGAGTAGCTGGTATTACAGGAACCTGCCACCTCACCTGACTGATTTTTGAATTTTTTGCAGAGGCGGGATTTCACCATGTTGGCCAGGCTGGTCTCAAACTCCTGACCTCAGGTGATCTGTCTGCCTCAGCCTCCCAAAGTGTTGGGATGCCAGGCATGAGCACCCATGCCTGGCCGACTTGTTGGTCTTTTGAATTTCCTTGCAGTACCTATTCTCTCTGGTGAACAAAGCATTCAAATGCATCTTTAAGAATGATTTAAAGCAATAAGGCTTTCCGATAGCAGATTGTTTTTTATTCAAAATATGATTATCCCTCATTGCTGAAACAATTCTCTAACAAGGAATCAAAAACTGGAGTTTTATAGAGGAAGCAGAGGAAGTCAAATGTTCAGTTTTAATCTGATCTCTGACATTAATACAGAGGGCTATGTATAGGAAAGGCAAAAGAAAATTCAGTACTAATTCCATTTTTTCAGTATACATATACCTCTAATAATTTCATGTATATGACTAGAGATTTACATTCTGAGTCTTTTGCCCAGACTGATGATTACCCTTTTATGGAATAATCTAGAACACAAGTATCCTGAAAAACTATCCTTTTCATTTGCATTGAGTGGGGAAACTCAATTCTACCTCTTGCAAGCCTTTAGCACAAAGAGGAGCACAGTTGGTAAAGTGGTACTCCTTCCTTTGTATGGTAATTGAAGAAATTTCTGATATTGAGCCTTCCTAGACTTAACTGCATTACCCTAGGGCACTTAAAGAAAGAAGTCCCTAATGCAGCAGGAGATCCTAAAAGTAGAACAAAAATTTCATAGTCTTTTATATCAAGAGGGACCTCTGTTTTGTGCCCGAGGTCCATTCAAATCTAAATCCACTCAGCCCCCTATTTTACACTTATAAAAACCAAGCTTTTGAACATATTTTACTTCTCCTATTTGCCTCTGAGGAACTATCACAAAATGAACCACATGTTTAACATGGCAAATTATGTGACTTATATAATAGGATTCTGGAAAACCTGCAGCACTGGGTATTGAAAGAAACCACAGAGGGGGAAAATTGTGGTGGAACTTATTACCTAAGGTTTTT
Organism: Mandrillus leucophaeus; assembly: GCF_000951045.1. NCBI lineage: Eukaryota > Metazoa > Chordata > Mammalia > Primates > Cercopithecidae > Mandrillus > Mandrillus leucophaeus. The sequence goes on from NW_012109064.1 coordinate 1,202,444, forward strand.
TAAGCCTGAGCTTTGGGGAAGCAACAACAGTGATGTATCCAGTCCTCCGTGCTTTGCAGCAAAGGTAAGTTAACTCAGTGTAGGAAAAGGGGTCAAGCTTTTTCTGTAGCAAACAGACAAAGTTGAAAGCAACAAAGGCTTGCAAGTGGTGGTCCCAAGCACTAACCAAAGAGCAAGCCCCTTGTGTACACTGTGGAGAGGTCTGAGGTCGCACGTTGGTTCTTTTAGCAACCTCTTGCATGGAGGAAAGAGCATGGTCACAGACTTCATCTTCAAATGCAGGGCTGATGACGCACATTGCCAAGGTCCTGCTCCTCACACCTGAACAGATGACAGGATTTACATTTCTCTGTTCACCAAGTTGTTGATCTCCTATGAGTAGCACAGTCAGAGGCATCTTTTTTGTTCTATATTGGGAAAAATACATCACTATATACGAGCTTAGAGAATCCTATAGATAAAAGTGCATCCCAAAGCTAAATTTCAAAACTTATTTTGTGTCTGGAATCAAGGTGTTTAAGTAACAGGAATACACGCTTGTACAAAAATTCATTTTACTAATGTTCATTGAGACTCTAATGACAACAGTTTCACATCTTAATAGCTGCAGTGGCACAGCATAGAACCTTAGCATTTCATTTTTTATCTTAATTAGCCTTCCGCAAAGATGCTGAATATTCAGCATAATTATTTTAGGGCCCCAAAAAATTGTCTTCAGTTTTAACAGTAATGGCACCCTATGGTTAATTACTTAGGGTGACAACACCTGAAAGAGTTTGGTGGGGTTTTTCTTTTTTTCACTTACTGTACACTTTTGAAACCAAAGTTAACAAAGCAAATTGTGTGTAATATAGTTAAAGGAAAGTGTCAGAAGTTTAGAATACAAATTTGCATACTTTTTGTTTAAAAATGTGATTATCCAAATGAAGTAATGGTTTATTTTTGCTTTATTCTTTCTTTAAACATGTATCGCATATCACCTAAAGTGGGTCCTGTCAAGGAGACAAAACTGTAAACCCTGACATAAAGCAGTTGCCCATCTAGTTGGAAATAACCAGCACAACAAACTTTTAGGTACAGAGACTCTGACCAGAAAAATGCCTGGCCAATTATAAGATCTTAATAAGCAGGTGTTGAATGAATGAATATTTAATAAAAATAATTTAGATAAATAATAAATAAAGAAAACACTGGCAAATGGTTTCTCCAATAAATATTACACAATTGTGTCATAGGTGTTAGAGAGAGAAACATGAATTCAAAAAGTTTGAGAAGGCCTATTTAAGCCTGTTTGCTTATCCGTAAAATGTCTATTTGTATCAGCTTGATGAGAGGATAAAGTGAATTAATTGAGATAATCTGTGAAATTACTTTGTAAACCACAAATTTATCCTCAATAATAGAACATTATTTCATAAGGAAAAAGTGGAACTCAGCCTCAAATAACGAGCATGATTTGGCTGGCCAGGAACGCAGTAAACACAAATTTCTATGGCTGAAGAAAAGAGCAACGCATGTCTAGGAGACCACAGATGACCAGTATACTTGGCTACGTTTATATGTTGAGTTCAGAAATGAAATTTGAAAAGCAAACTGTTGTTAGAAGGATAAAAATTTAGCATTTAGTCTTATAGCGACTCAGTGAAGATTTTCACATTGGCAAACAGCTTGATAAACCTGATGTTTTAACAGTAAAATCTGAATAGGCAGAATTGCAATAGGGTGGCAAATAGGAAGAATTGCAAATAAAGAGAGGTTAAAGTCCGGAAATCCACCAGCAGACTGTTATCTCGGTTCAAATGATATTTACTTGAACTCAGTAAGACAAGACATGAACCTTGAGTAGGTAAGTCCTTATGGTGATCAATACATCCATTGCATAACATATAATAGGCAGAAGGCATAATAAGTTCATTGCAATTGGCATTTCTTCACATTTAAGGAATTAGCCTTTTTTGTGGGGTATGTAACCACATAATTATCAAGACTCTATTCCATTTATTTTCAGATAGTAACTCCTTACAGCTTTTACTCTCTTCCCAATAAAACTTGTCTAAATGATCATATTTCACCACTTTTAAAAAGTCTGATTGTTATGAATTACTTTAAAGTGGGTGTTTAATATTGATTGGTGGTACATCTCAGATAATTTCAAGGACAAATGGCAAGCAAAAGGCCTCACTGGGTTGTCTCTGAAAATATTTTACAGAGATATTCTACAAAAGTTGTCAATAACATGTAAGATATACAAAGTAAAATAAATATACACTGTTTCTTAGTAGGTACATTTCACTAGGTGGTAGATGAAATGTCTGTAATTAACAATAGGAAACAATTTGTTCTAACATCCTAAAACTTTTCATTCTATTTTTTATTCAGGAAGATAAATCACATGCAAATTCTGTTATTAACACTTTCTGTGTAAGAAAAAAGTCTTTGAAATGTGATTTCTATCAGATCTTTGTCATATTTTCTTCTGAGGGCCTATAGGAATAATATAGAATTATATATAAAGAAATATTTTATCAGTGCCTGACTAAATTTGATCACTGAAAAGTATATAATTTTAAATATTTTTTGGTATATTTGAGACTTATATGTTATAGGCCTTCCAGAAAGGTAGAGAAGGTGCAGGTGCAAAAGAAAGTAACTTCCAAAAGTGAATCCATGAACCACAGATGGAAAACACAGTTGAAAACCTATGCATTAGAATAATAGACTGGAGAAGCTGCTGGATAATACTGCAAATTTATGCTACAGATCATCTCTAATACGGATATGGATGACTTTTCTCAATACTGATTATACTATGGGAAAGGCATTAATACATAAAAGCTATGAGGAGCGGAGGAGCAGTAGGTTTCAAACTTAGACATCTGCTGGAAGTCTCATTTTGCTGAAAGTAGAGAACAGATAGTATTCATCAATTGCCTTCTGACATTTTTCTGTCAAAAGTTTTATGCAGCAAAGGAGGAAAACTTGTATTTAATTATTTCTAAAGGATAGACTTTGTTGATGATTAAAACTGTTTGAAAGGATAAAAGTAATTGGCGACAACTTTTTAGAATTTGATGAGCCAGAGAAGGAACATACTGTGTGGGTGTAATCAGCTGCTTACAAGTAGAAGAAAGTGCTGCTTAGCATACAATAAATTCTCTACTTGATTAGTGAACACTCTTTGACAGATTGTATTTTATCTGGAAAATGGGAATAATGAGTTATTACTTTATAATCTCTGCAACTCATTGAGCTGAGCCCCTATACATTGAAGTGCCTTTAGTGAAAATTTCTAGACTTCCTTTAGTGCCTAGGACCAATCAACTGTGCCACCCTTGAAGAGTGCCCTAAGCCCAGACCCAATATCCTGTGGGTCTTGGTCACTTGAAGTGCTATTGACAAAATTACCCTCTGGTAGCTGGGATCAGCCAGAGATGGCAATGGTGGGCTGCTCTGGACTCATTATAGCCACACCCCTTTCCTCTCTTCTGTCACACCACCCCCCACAGATGCGGTTGATCACATGCACCTCAAAGCTCCAAGACACATGCCTATGGTCATCTTTGAACCCTGTACTTTGGTTCCCAGAAGGCAGTCTTGCAAGCAAATCACTTCCACTGACCAGCACAGTATTTCTTTCATGGCATCATTTAAAAGTGGGTTGTCAAAATGCAGCATGCACATTGATTTGGGTTACACAAATCGTGTATGTACATATATATACATGCAAGGTTCCACACAAAATACCCATAACCCTGCAAATCCTATTGGTCTTATTATTACTATTCAGAAATACAATTTTAAAGTCATACAATTTTAAAATCATCTAGAATCTTGGTTTTATAATCTTTTGTTTTAACAGTCATCTATAAAATTTAAAACTCAGTGACTGGCATCAGACAGCAAACTATACTTCTTTAAGAAAAGATATTTGGAAATTGATAATTTACTGCTATAAAAGTAATAAATATGATTTCTCAGAAAAGTTACATTCCTTTAAATTAAATTTATCTTTGCTTCATGGAAAACTCAATATTTAACCTTTTTTCCTTTTCAATTCTCCCTGAACTCCCAAAATCTGTCACAGCCTGGCATACCTGCTCTTAAGAAAAATATCCAGAACTATACAGAAAGTACAGTAATACTTCAGTCTGCATAGGGGATCATCGCAGGACCTCCCACAAATGCCAAAATCTGTGAATGCTCAAGCCTTTGATATAAAATAGTGTCATATCTGCATATAACCTATATACATATTGCCTTATACTTTAAATCATCTGTAGATTACTTAAAATAACTTATACAATGTAAATGCTGTGTACATAGTTGTTATACTCTATTATTTAGGGAATAATGACAAGAAAAAAGTCTGTCTGTGTTCAATACAGACGCATTTTTTAAAACAAATGTTTCTGATTTGCAGTTGTTTGAATCCACAGATGATGAACCCACAGATAGGGAGGGCTAACTGTCCATACTCAGAGAAGAGGGAAGCACAGAGCTGATGTCTATATAGACGCACTACCCACATATCTTAGTCCTTGAAAATGCCAGGAATTCTACCTGTTCCTTTTTGTACCAAGCAACCACCAAGTATAGTCCACCCTTGTTTTGTTTCTTTTCTCCTCACTATCCTCTTCCAACCACAAGCGCAACCACAGTTTTAGAGGTCACAGCAATAGAAAATGGCCCTGTATAAATGCAAGAACCTGAGAGCTGCAGGTGTACACTATTTTGGGGCTATTGTAAATTGGGACTGGAGTCAAAGGATAAGGCATGATTTAAGTATGAAGATATTTTTCTCTACTGAACACTGTATTGAGAAATTGATTATATTTTGAAGAGGAAAGAATGACTAGAAATGAACCTACTAGATTATGATTGCAATTAATTTAGTAATAATAAAACAGGAAGAAGACTTTGTGCATGGAAATTTCTGAAAGATATAGAAATCAAAACTACATTATTACTAAATCTCAGATCTCTCAATACTTTATCTTATTAATATGATGATGGTTATAGGTTACTTAAAAATAAGTGTCATTTTTCTGTTTCTTCATTAGAGTTCCAGTTTCCCAAAATATCTGATGTGGGTTGAAAGAAAAAATCTAATTAATGCCTCATATACAAAATAGGCAGATAGGAGTTGGCAGATGTCGATCAATTGGTTTATCTGATGTTATCAATGAAAGGAAAATTGCATACAAGATTAACAAAACTAAGACTACCTATCAATGAAAAGTTTAGAGGAAAGACATGGAAAGGTCTGTATCTTATTTTATTTTTATTTTTACTTTAATTTTTAATTTTTATATGTACATAATAGTTGTATATATTTCTGGATTACATGATATGTTTTTATACAGGCATGCAATGCATAATATCACATCAGAGTATGCAGAGTACATATCATCTCAATCATTTATCCTTTGTCTTATAAATAATCCAATTATACTCTTTTAGTTATTTCAAATTGTACAATTACATTTTTTTATTGTGGTCACGCTGTCGTGCTAGCAAGTACTAGGTCTTACTCATTCTATTTTTTTTATACTCATTAGCTATCCACACTTCCCCCTCACCACCCTCTCTCCCACTCCTTCCACTACCCTTCCCAGCCTCTGGTAACCATTCTTCTACTCTCTATCTCCATGAGTTTAATTGTTTTAATTTTTGGCTCCCACAAATAAGTGAGAACATGCAAAGTGTGTCTTTCTGTGCCTGGCCTGTTTCACTTAACACGATGACCTCAAGTTCCATCCATGTTGTTGCAAATGATCAGATCTCATTCTTTTTTATGGCTAATACTCCATTATGTAGATGTACCATATTTTATTTATTCATTCATTTGTTGATTGACAATGAGGTTACCTCCAAGTCTTGGCTATTGTGAATAGTGCTGCAATAAACATGGGAGTACCGATACCTCTTTGATATGCTGGTTTCCATTCTTTTGAGTATATGCCTAGGAGTGGGATTGCTGGATCATATGACAGCCCTATTTTTAGTTTTCCAAGGAGTCTCCAAACTGTTCTCCATAAAGAACAGTGGGGTTGTACTAATTTACATTCCAACTAATAATGTATGGTTTTTTCTCCACATCCTCATTAGCATTTGTTATTGCCTGACTTTTGGATAAAAGCCATTTTAACTAGGATGAGATAGCTCACTGTAGCTTTCATTTGCATTTCTCTGATGATCAATGATGTTGAATACCTTTTCATATACCTGTTTGCCATTTGTATGTCTTCTTTTGAAAACTGTCTAATCAGGTCTTCTGCCTATTTTTTAATAGGGTTATTAGATTTTTTTTCGTATTGAGTTATTTGAACTCCGTATACATTTTGGTTATTAAATCCTTGTCAGGTGGGTAGTTTGCAAATGTTTTCTCCCATTCTGTGCATTGTCTCTTTGCTTTGTTGATCATTTCCTTTGCTGTGCAAAATATTTTTAACTTGAAGTCATTCCATTTGTCAATTTTTGCTTTGGTTGTCTATGCTTGGGTAGGGTATTAAGAAATTTTTGCCCAGTCAATGTCCTGGAGAGTTTCCCTAGGATTTTCTTGTAGTTGTTTATAATCTGAGTCTTAGATTTAAGCCTTAATGTGTTGAGATTTGATTTTTGTATAAGACAAGAGATAGGAGTTTAGTTTCATTCTTTTGCATACAGATTTTAGTTTTCCCAGCACCATTTATTGAAGAGACTGTCCTTTCTCTAGTGTATGCTCTTGGTGCCATTGTCAAAAATGAGTTCACTGGCTGGTGTGTGGATTTGTTTTGGGGTTCTTTATTAATTGGTCTATGTGTCTGTTTTTATGCTAGTTCCATACATGCTGTTTTGATTACAATAACTTCGTAGTATAATTTGATCTCAGGTAATGTGTTTCCTCCAGTTTTTTTCTTTTTGCATAGAATAGTTTTGGCTGTTTGGGTTTTTTGTGGTTTCATATAAATTTTAGAATTGTTTTCTCTATTTCTGTGAAGAATGTCATTGGTATTTTGATAGGGATTGCATTAAATCCATAAATTGCTTTGGGTAGTATGGACATTTTGACAATACGGACTCTTCCAATCCATAAACATGAAGTATTTTTAAAATTTTTTGTGTGTCCTTCAATTTCTTGAAGTTTTATAGTTTTCACTATACAAGTGTTTCACTTCTTTGGTTAAGTTAATGCATAGGTACTTAATTTTATTTGCAGCTATTGTAAATGGGATTACTCTAAATGCTACTGATTTTTGTATGTTGATTTTATATCCTGCAACATTACAGAATTTGTTTACCAGTTCTAATGATTTTTTGATGGAATCTTTAGGTTTTCCCAAATATAAGATCATATCATGGCAAACAAGGACAATTTGACTTCTTCTTTTCCAATTTTGATGCCTTTTGTATTTTTCTCTTGTATGATTGCTCTAGCTTGAACTTTCAGAACTCTGTTGAATAACAGCCATGACAGTGAGCATCTTTGTCATGTTCCAGATCTTAAAGAAAAAGTTTTCAGTTTTTCTGTATTCAGTATGATACTAGCTGTGAGTCTGTCTTATATTGCTTTCATTTTGTTAGGATATGTTCCTTCTATATCCAGTTTTCTGAGAGTTTTTATCATAAAGGGATGTTGAATTTTAACAAATCCTTTTACAGAATCCATTAAAATGATCTTAAAGTTTTTGTCCTTCATTCTGTTGATATGATGTATCACAGTAATTGATATGCACATTTTGAACCATCCTTGCATCCCTGGAATAAATCCCACTTGGTCATAATGAAGAATCCTTTTAATGTGTTGTTAAATTCAGTTTACTAATATTATATTGAGGATTTTTGCCTCACTCTTCATTAGTGATATTGGCCTCTAGTTTTCTTTTTGTGATGTGTCATTGCCTGATTTTGGTATCAGGGTAATACTGGCCTTGTCAAATGAGTTTGGAAGTGTTCCCGTCTCCTTTTTTGGGGGAGGAGGGATAGTCTAAAATGATAGGTATTAGTTCTTCATTAAATGTTTGATATATTTCAGTAGTGAAACCATTGTGTCCCAAGCTTTTCTTTGCTGGGAAACTTTTTATTACAACTTTAATCTTCTTAAATGTTATTGGTCTGTTTAGGTTTTGGATTTCTTCATAGTTCAATCTTGGTAGGTTGTATGTGTCTAGAAATTTATCCATTTCTTCTAGATTTTCCAATTTGTTGGCACATAGCTGCTCATAGTAGCCATGAATAAGCCTTTCCATTTCTCTGGTATCAGTTGTAATGTCTTCTTTTTCATCTCCGATTTTATTTATTTGGGTATTCTCTCTTTTTTTCTTAAGTAGTCTGTCTAAAGGTTTGTGAATTTTGTTTATTTTAAAAAAAAAAAAAACTTTTTTATTTCATTGATCTCTTGTATTATTTTCTTCTTTTCAAATTCATTTTTTTCTGCTCTAATTATTATTTCTTTTCTTCTACTAATTTTGAGTTCGATTTACTCTTGCTTTTTCAGTTAAGATGCATTGTCATGTTATTTATTTGAAGGTTTTCTCTTTTTTTTTTTTTTGATATAGGGACTTACAGCTACAAAATTCCCTCTTAGTAATGCTTTCACTGGATTCCATATATTTTGTTGTGTTTTCTTTCCATTATCATTTGCTTTAAGACAGTCTTCAATTTTCTTTTGATTTCTTCATTAACCCACTGGTCATTCAGGGGCATATTGTTAAATTTCCAAGTGTTTGTATAGTTTCCAAAATTCCTCTTGTTATTGCTTTCTAGTTTTATTCCCTAGTGGTCAGAGAAGATGTTTGATATTATTTCAAATTTCTCTTAATGTTTTAAGAGTTATTTTGTGACCTACCCTTGAGAATAATTCATTTTTTTTCATGTGATGTGGAAAAGAATATGTATTCTGCAGCCATTGGGTAAAATATTTTGTAAATATTTATTAAGCTCACTTGTTCTATAGTACAGATTAAGTCTGATGTTTCTTTGTTGATTTTCTGTCTGAAAGATCTGTTCAATGCTGAACATGGGCAGTTGAAGTCTCCAGCTATTTTTGTACTGTGGTCTATCTGTTTCTTTAGCTTTAATAAGATTTCTTTTTTATACCTGCATGCTTCAGAGTTGGGTACATATATATTTGCAGTTGTTTTATTCTCTTGTTGAATTGATTCCTTTATCATTATATAGTGACCTCCTTTTTTCTTCTTACAGCTTTTGTCTTGAAATCCATTTAGTCTGATAGAAACATAGTGACTTCTGGGTTTTGTTTTTCTTTTCCCTTTGGCATGGAATACCCTTTTCATCTTTTTATTTTCTGTCTTTATGTGTTTTTACAGATGAAGTGTGTTTCTTGTAGGCAACAGATTGGTGGTTCTTGCTTTTTTGTCCATTCCGTCACTCTGTGTCTTTTGACTGGAGACTCCATTTACATTCAATGTTACTGTTGATAACTAAGAATGTACTCCTGACTAGTGTCATTTCACTATTTGTGTACCGGTTGTTTTGTGCTCTTCTCTTCCTTCTTTCCTGTCTTCCTTTTAGTAAAGGTGATTTTCTCTGGTGATATGATTTAATTTCTGACTTTCTTTTTTTGTGTGTATCTGTTGTATGTCTTTTGATTTGAGGTTACCATGAGGTTTGCAAATACTATCTAATAACTCATTATTTTGAGCTGATAATAACTTAACCCTGCATAAACAAGCCAAAATAAAGCCAATAAAACATTCACACTTAACTTTGTCCTTGAATTTTTTTTTGCAAGTATTTGCTTTATTTTTTAATTTA
>NW_012109064.1:1213357-1229203 GCF_000951045.1 Mandrillus leucophaeus
CTCTGTTCTGTTCCATTGGTCTATATCTCTGTTTTGGTACCAGTACCATGCTATTTTGGTTACTGTAGCCTTGTAGTATAGTTTGAAGTCCGGTAGCGTGATGCCTCCAGCTTTTTTCTTTTGACTTAGGATTGTCTTGGCAATGCGGGCTCTTTTTTGGTTCCATATGAACTTTAAGGCAGTTTTTTCTAATTCTGTGAAGAAAGTCATTGTTAGCTTGATGGGGATGGCATTGAATCTATAAATTACCTTAGGCAATATGGCCATTTTCAAGATATTGATTCTTCCTATCCATGAGCATGGTATGTTCTTCCATTTGTTTGTGTCCTCTTTTATTTCATTGAGCAGGAATTGTCCCTGTTTGCAGATGACATGATTGTATATTTAGAAAACCCCATCATCTCAGCCCAAAATCTCCTTAAGCTGATAAGCAACTTCAGCAAAGTCTCAGGATACAAAATCTATGTGTAAAAATCACAAGCATTCTTATACACCAGTAACAGACAAATGGAGAGCCAAATCATGAATGAACTCCCATTCACAATAGCTTCAAAGAAAATAAAATACCTAGGAATCCAATTACAAGGGATGTAAAGGACCTCTTCAAGGAGAACTACAAACCACTGTCCCTGAATTTTTAAAAACTTTTTGTTGTCCCTATTTATATTGTATTGTACTATGTCTTGCAAAGATGTTGTATTTATTATTGTTGATTGATTTATCATTTAGTCTTTCTACTTAAGAGTAGTTTTCACACCACAGTTACAGAGTTATAACAGTCTGGGGTTTTCTATTTATTTATGATTACTACTGAGTTTTATACCTTCAGTTGATGTCTTACTACTCATTAACTTCCATTTTTTTCTCTGAAGTACTCCCTTTAGCATTTCTTATAGGACGGGTCTGGTATTGATGACATCTCTCTATTTTTGTTTGTCTGAAAAGGTCTTTCTCCTTCATGTTTGAAGGCTATTTTCACCAGATATACTCTTCTAGGGTAATAGTTTTTTTTTCCTACAGGACTTTAAACATGTCATGCCACTCTCTCCTGGCCTGCAAGACTTCCACTGAAAAGTCAGCCGCCAGTCATATCGGAGCTCCACAGTATGTTGTTTGTTTGTTTTATTCTCTCGCTGCTTTTAGGGTCCTTTGTTTAACCTTGACCTTTGGAGTTTGATTTTAAAATGCATTGAGATAGTCTTCTTCAGGTTAAATTGGCGTGGTGTTCTGTAACCTTCTTGTACTTAAATATTGATATATTTTTCTAGGCTTAAGACATTCTCCATTTACCTCTTTGAATAAACTTTCTATTGCTATTTATTTCTCTACTTCTTTAAGGCTAGTATCTCTTAGATTTGCCCTTTTGAAGCTGTTTTCCAGATCCTGTAAGTGTGCTTCATTGTTTTTTATTCTTTTTTTCTTTTGTCTCTTCTGACTGTGTATTTTCAAATAGTCTGTCTTCAAGCTCACTGAATCTTTCTTCTGCTTGACCATTTCTGCTATTAAAAGATTCTGCTGTGTTCTTCAGTATACCAATTCCATTTTTCACTTCCAGAATTTCTGCTTGATTATTTCAAACTGTTTAAATTTTGTTAAATATTTCTGATAAAATTCTGAATACCTTCTCTGTGTTATCTTGAATTTCTTTGAGTCTCCTCAATTTTTTTTTTAATTTTTTTATCTGAAAGGTAACATATCTCTGTTTCTCCAGGAGTTGTCCCTAGAAAAGTTCCTGGTGCCTTATCTAGTTCATTTAATGAGGCCTTATGTTCCTGGATTATCTTGATACTTGTAGATGTTCATCTGTGTCTGGGCATTGAAGGGTTAGATATTTATTGTAGTCTTCACAGTCTGGGCTTGTTTGTAACCATCCATATTTGGAAGGCTTTCCAGGTATTCAGAAAGACTTGGGTATTGTGATCAAAGCCATGTCTGTATTAGGGGGCACCCCAAGCCCATTAATGCTCTGGTTCTTGCAGACTTGTGGGGATACTGCTTCCATGGTCATGGATACAGTCTGGGAGAATTACCTGGATTACCAGACAGAGAGTTATTTTTGCTCTCTTTCTTCACTTTCTCCCAAACAAATGGAGTCTTACTTTCTGCTCTGAGCCACCTCAAGCTGGGGATGAAGTGACACATGCTCCCCTGTTGCCATCACCACTGAAAATACACTTGTTCAGACCCGAAGCCAGAATAGCACTGAGTCTCATCCAAGGCCCATTGTAACCATTACCTGACTACCACCTGTGTCTGCTCAAGGCTCTGGGGCTCTAAAATCAGAAGGTGGTGAAGCCAGCAGGCTTTTGTCCTTCCCTTTAGGGCAGCAAGTTCCCCATGACCTGGGGTGGGTCCACAGGTGCTGTCCAAGAGCCAGGGACTAGAATCAAAAACCTTAGAAGTCTACTTGGTGTTCTATTATATTGCAGCTGAGTTGGCACTCCAGCTACACAACAGAGCCCTTATCACTCTTCCCTTCCCTTTCCATAAGCAAAGGAGCCTCACCAGCCCCCATCACCGTAAACTCACCAGGAGTACTGCCAGGGCTACTACAGACATTTCCTTATGGCCCAAAGGCTTTTTATTCAGCTTGTGGTGAATTCTGCCTTGCTTGGAACTCACTCTTCAGGGCAGTGGGCTTCTCTCTGGTCCAGGGAAGTTTCAGTACTATGATCTAAGAGCAATGACCTGGAATTGGGAACCCCAAGAGCCCATTTGGTGCTCTACACACATGTGGCTTAGCTGGTAGCTATGGTGCAAGACAAAGTCCCTTTTGCTCACTTTTCTCAAGCAGAAGGAGTCTCCTCATAGACACCACATCTGGGAAAGTACTGAGTCTCACCTGAAGCTGGCTGGTTTCAGAATTTTATGCAAGGCCCATGACATACTAACTGGTTATAGCTGCTGGTTATTCAGGGCCCAAAAGCTCGTCAGTCAGCAAGTGATGGGTTCTACTGGGGCTTGATCTTTCCCATCAAGGCACTGAGTTCCCTTCTTGCCCAGGGTGTGTCGTCTTGGAGCTAGGGCCTAGAAAGGGGACTTATGACTCCAACTGATGCCCTACCCTGCTATGGTTGAGCTGGTATCCAAGATGCAAGAAAAAGTGCACTTTACTCCTATGTGTCCTGTTTTTAACCAGAAGGAAGTAGACTCTTTTAGAGCTGCAAGCTGTGCAGCCTAGAGTTGAGGGAGAGATGGCACAAGCACTCCCTTAGCCACAACAGTTGGTGTCTCAATAGGTTGTGTGCCTACCAAATTCTCTGTCTCTGAGCCCAGTTCAGCACTAGGACTGACCTAGAATTTACAGTACTTGTGGCCTAGACTGCCTTTCAAGTTTACTTAGAACCCCAGAGCACTGTAGTATGTAGTGATGAAGCTTGCCAGGACTTAATTTCCAACCTCAAGGTTGAGCTCCTCTGTCTAGGGCCTGTTTAAATACTCTCTCCATGGGCATGTGTCAGCTGAGCTCAGCTCAGTTTTGCTTTATGTTGTGACAGGGCAGCACTGAATTCAATGCAATGACTCAGGATTGCTGTGTTCTCTCTCTCCCAAGTACATGGATTCTCTCTCCACACATTGTGGCCACTGCCACGGGATCGGGGAGAGGTGGCATCAGTGAGTCAAGACTGCCTTTTCTACCCTCTTCCATTACCTTTTATGGTGATATGAAGTTAAAAACAGGTTCTGTGAGTGCTCACTTGATTTTTGGTTCTATGAAGATTCGTTTTTGTTGTGTAGATACTGTTAAATTAGTATCCTTATGAGGAGATGATCAGTGAAGCCTTTAATTTGGCCATCTTTCTCCATTCCTTTAGAGGTCTGTATTTTAAATAGTGCCAGTCTAGAGCTCTGGAGAGCACAAAAAGGGACCCGAAATGTGATATCGGATAATTTGTGTATTAATCTCAAAATTTATAATAAAGAAATTAAAGTAAATTACCTTTTGAATCTTTTTCAGCTGTAATATTTAATACTTTAAGGTCATAATTTATGTCATTCTATCAGGTAAGATCTGATAGTATAATACTAACATTAAGGAGGGAAATAATCAATTTGGGTAGATAAATTGTATTATTATATTACTGTGCCCAGCTAGCAATACTTTTTTATTGTATATAAAACAAACTTATAATTAATAAGAGTACACTTCTTAAAAAGGAATATACAAGACCACTTTAATATATAAAGGTTTCTTTCTGCAGTGTTTTGCTTAATTTCCCACTACATCTTATTAGAATATATATAATTATACACACTCCCGTATTGACTAACAACCTCATGCAATTGGTTAACATTTGTTAATACTTGGAATAATGTGTCTACTACTGCTTTACAATTTAAAAAATGTGAACTCAGAGGAAAAACACATCAGATCAAAAAGTATGCATTACTTTTAAAGGAACAGATATACCTAGTAGAATTGATTAAGCCATGGAAAGAGAAATGTTATGGGGGAGTAAATGTAAAATTGAGTGAAAAATCAATGAAATAGAATACTTGACTCCAATGATACTATATCAAAAGGAACTAAATTAGAGATAATGTAATTTCAAATTTTACAAACTTTATTGGATTCTTTCCAAATTGCACAGGTGTGATCTTTTGGACTCAAGAGAGATACTCTGTTGGCAATGCAGGGAAACAGGTGGAAAAAATAACCCATCTTATGATAATGTGTGAAGAATAGGAAATATTGATGGCACATTGATATGATTAATAGGATGTAGGATTATTAGAAGGCAAACAAAATTGGCAGCATTAGTACTTGAAAGAGGAACAGCTGAAAGAACTATTGAAGGAGCAGTTGGTTAGAAGAGAGAATAGACATTGTCTCAAAAAGCTAGGTTGGAAAGATCTGTTAGAAAATTAGAAAATCTACTAGTTCAGTGGCTTCCGAGAATAAACATTTACATTGCTTTTATTAATAAGTTTTACTTTCCAAAACATTTTAATTAATTGTATCTAATTTAAGAAGTGCTAATGGTATCCTCATTTTTTGGGTGAGAAAGCAAGTATATAGACTATTTAAGGGGCTTTCTAAATTGGTATAGGCTGTTGTAAAACTGATATGAGAAAACAGATAATCTTGTTTCCAGGAGGCTTATTGTACCATTGGGTTTAGTAGACATATGTTGGACATTTTTGTAAGCACAAAGATACAAGATGGACTTGGAAAGTCAAAGAGAAAGCTATTATTTATTAGGTTTAGTTACAACATTTATATACACAGGTAAACATATTTTAGGAAGCTAGAAAAGGACATCATTAGGAAGAGTAAGAAAGAGAAGAAAACTAGTAAAAAACACTTAAAGGTAGAAGAAACCTATATGTGAAAAACACTGGACTGGATGTAGAAAAACATGACTAGAAGAGATCAAAAAGGCATCTAAAAGATAAGAGGAAATTGATATCGAGGCAGCCTTTGTATTTAAATCTTTGCGACCTCTCTCCAATTTATTCTATAGTTTTTCTCCTACTTGTTTTCATGAACTCAAACTCGCTTCTAAACTCAATCTTGCACCTTCTTCCAGATCCCTAATATTTGGCAAAACCTGCCTCATCAACCCCAGAGGCTCATCACAGACAAATCCCATTCATTTATTCTAATGTCACTTTTGTTTTGCATACAATCTCTCAGAAGTAATTTCTTTGTTCTTGGATCTTCTGTAATGTGTTTATAAATATTCTTTGATAAACTAGATTTTTAATATACTAAAATTTACTTCGTGATTATTTCTGTTTCTTTTCTAGGCAGTAAGCAAGAGACTTAAAGATTTGTTTTTTAGCAACAGGGTCTCACTATATTGTATGGGTTGGACTGAGACTTCTGGGCTAAAGCAATCCTCCTGCCTCAGCCTCCCAAGTAGCTGGGACTACAGATATACACTGCCATGCCTCACTAAGAGTTAATTTTTTAATGTTATGTTTTTAGGATCTGTATGTAGCATTGTAGCATTGTGTTGTGATCAGTCCTGAATATGTATTGTGGAGTGAATGAATGAATGATTAATTAATTAGTCTTTTAATGAACCACACTATTCCATGTGCTATAACACACTTGGCGGTAAAGCATTTATTTTGTGAAAGATTTAAAACAAATATTGGAAGTAAAAATATTAGCTTAAATTATTATTTTAAAAAAGAATGAGAATAACTGCCAAATTCCCAAACAGAAAGGCAGTGAGAAAGTGGTAGGAGAGTAAAAAACAAAAATATAGCTATAATTTATTTACAAGAAGGATATTTAAATAAATTGACCAAAAATGTTCAAAATAAAGGGTGGAAAACCTATGTTTGTCATATTCAGAAGAAGAAGCAAAGTGAAAATATCAAAATTGAAATGTGACTCAGTAACAGCATATGTAATGAAAATAAAAAAGATATTATATTTAATTAAAAACTTAAAAATGTGATATAAGAGATATATTTATGCATCCAATGTGTGTAGAGAGCAGAGAAATTCACGAAGAAAAGGAAAGTTTTAAAGTTACATGGAGAAACTGATGATTAAAAATTATGTTGAATAATTTTACTATCCATGTTTTCAAGTTTGTCAGAACAAAGATGATGCATAAGGAGGGAGGTGAAGCCTCTGATTGATACAATAAAGGTCAGGAATTAACACTTCCAAAAGTATTTGTTGAGCATGAACAATATGCAGGTACTTTTCCAGTCAATGGAAATATAGCAATGCACAAAAAATAAAACAAAAATTTATAAAGTTCGAAGAGACACTGTACATTCTTTTCATGGCATACGAAGTTTTCAAAATATTGATCACGTATGAAGGAAAGAAAAAAGTAACTAACATAGAAATAACGTTGCCTAATGATTAGTCTTGAATTCTACTGTTGAATAAATGAAGGAATAACTCAGTGACTTATTGGGTCTTGATGATAAAAATAATAAACACTAGGAGCTTGGAAAAACATATTTTAAATAATCTCTGGATCAAAGATGAGGTTACAAAAGAAATCTAAAAATTATTTAGAAATAATGGAGCGCAATTATGGAGTGACACTAAAGTTGTACCTAGAGGACCATGCATGTTCTTCAGAATTCTTATAATTACAAAAAATATATTGTTTAAAATTGCAATTAACTTAAAACCTAGGGGGTAGCTAAACACAATGAAACAAAAAGGCAGGAGGAAGAGTTCCATAAAGTTGAAATTATGAAACAAAAATGATAAGTTGGAAGGATAAATAAAATCAAAAGATGGTTGTTTGAACAGGTTGATAAAATTGAGAAATTTTTGATCAGTCTAATTAAAGAAAGAAGAGATAAAGTTAAAAAATTAAAATACTTAAGGATGAAAAAAGACATAACAACTGTAAACATAGGAAGGATTAAAATTTTATATGCAATTCTTCAGCACTAGTTAAATACTTAGAGTAAATAGAAGTTTTATGGCAATATGTAAACTAATGAAATGGAGCTAAAGAGTGCAGCAATCATAAAGGAGTTGGGAAAAAAAAGATTTTTAATTTTTAAAACTCCCTTGTTCAAATGGTTTGATCACAAAATTTATCTAACTTTTAAAGAACAGATACTTTCTTTATAAATACTATCCCAGTTCATATGAATTTCAAAAAATACCAATTTTGTTTATGTAAGAACTTACTCTTATATAAAACTTGGAATAATAATAGAAAAAAGAAAATTCTAGATTAAGTAATCGTATAAACATAATGCTAGAATTATAAATTAGAAAATGATAAATTGAATATAGTAGTACATTAAAAGATTAATATACTAACACTAAGTAGAATTTTTTTTAAATGGAAAGATATTCAAGACCATAAACTCCATCAACTCATAAAACCAACAATAAAAGCTTAAATAGCATTTAACATTTAGCAAAAGTTTCAAATAAAACTTCTTTTTAAAACAGATGTAGATGGAAACAAATGTGTTAAAGACTATTTCAACCAGGAAATTGAAGAGTGAAATAATAGACGAAATAATAAGGCTATTTCCACTAAATTTGGATGTAAATTGTCTGTCAATATTTTCATTTAACACCATTTTGAAAGAGCTAACTAATGAAACAAGACAAGAAGATAAAGTTATATATATAAATACTGAAAATGTACTTACCTTTTAGAGTATATTTTTGTCTGCCTTAGAAGCATGAGAGACTTGAGGAAAACAAGGTAGGATTAAATAATTAGTTGACTAAGTGTAAGGTAAAAATTTAGCTACGATCTGTTCAAAATAGAACTCAAACTATAATACTGAAAACATTGCAAAATGAAAAAGAATAATTTAGAGAGAAAAGTTCAGACCTAAGATTTCATTGAAGTACAAAAACTACACATAAATAGACATCACATCACAAAATGTTATGTTGGATTTCAAAGGTAAACTTCATATATTAACAATTTTAATGACAATCAAAATGGAAAAAAATTAACAAAAATCTTACAAAATAATTTTTTAGCATTCAGTGGGAAGAAAAAAATTCAGAGGAAAATATGAGAATGGCAAAAAGTTTAAGAGAAATTGCTTTCTTATTATTCCATATGAATTTTAAAAATATATCAGAGTTACTAAAAATAAATGGATATGATATATATGTAATTTGAAAAAAAGAATTACTTATTTAATAAGTACTAATATGAGTTGCCTACTTATAAGAAAATACCTATGGATTTCTAGTTTCCATAGCAAATACATGTATATTTTATACAGATAAATATCCACAAGAAGAATACAATAAAAACGTAAAACTAAAAGACAAATATTTGGGAGAATATTTGCAATACACATGATCATTGTACACTTTTCAGTTAAATAAAAAGCCTTATAAATTGTTAAATGGAAAAGAAAACTCCTTTATCCAGTTTCCCATAGATAAATGGTCACTTAAGAGTATAATAAACATGAAAAGAAATCAAAATGGCCATTATCAAACACTCTGGGTGCATGATAAAAAAAACTAAAATAACAATGTAACCAAAATAATGTTGCCATTTTCACCTGTTCATTAGATTGACAAATGTTTAAACAAAGGGTTCTGATCAAAAAGAAAAGAGAAAAAGATATTGATACTCCATTACATTATTTGTTAAAGGTTAACTAGCTAAAATATTATATGAAAGTAAAATGACAATTTTATTTAAATGAAAATTTCACATACTCTTTGACCCAGAAATCCCACTTTGAAGAAATTATTCTGTAGTTAATAGCAGCAGAATGTAAAACGATTTAATATAAGAACACATAAAAAAATCATATCACAACATTGTGCATTATGGCTAGACATAGAAATTATGACTGCCCTTCATTAGTAGTAGATTAAATAATTAAGGTAATATAGAATATCATAAAACAAGAAAAAAGTGAGTTTCATTTAAATATATAGTGACCTGAACGACTGTTGTCATTAATGTCCTATTAATACCTTGCATGTTGTCTAAAACCTATTATATAACTACTCCTTCTTTGATACTTTTATCTTTTTGTTACAATTCTCAAATAAAGCTATAAATTTCAGTATTTGTTTATATATGACTGCCTTTCAGATATAATAATCTTGTGTTTAATTTGTATGAATAAAAGAATGTGACTTTCCTACTGAACTCAGAACCCTCAAATAAAAGAAGCAGAATGAAAGAATTGACTCTTTTTTTTTTTAAATTTATTTATTATTATTATACTTTAAGTTGTAGGGTACATGTGCATAACGTGCAGGTTTGTTACATATGTATACTTGTGCCATATTGGTGTGCTGCACCCATCAACTCGTCATTTACATCAGGTATAACTCCCAATGCAATCCCTCCCCCCTCCCCCCTCCCCATGATAGGCCCCAGTGTGTGATGTTCCCCTTCCCATGTCCAAGTGATCTCATTGTTCAGTTCCCACCTATGAGTGAGAACATGCGGTGTTTGGTTTTCTGTTCTTGTGACAGTTTGCTAAGAATGATGGTTTCCAGCTGCATCCATGTCCCTACAAAGGACACAAACTCATCCTTTTTTATGGCTGCATAGTATTCCATGGTGTATATGTGCCACATTTTCTTGATCCAATCTGTCACTGATGGACATTTGGGTTGATTCCAAGTCTTTGCTATTGTGAATAGTGCTGCAATAAACATACGTGTGCATGTGTCTTTATAGCAGCATAATTTATAATCCTTTGGGTATATACCCAGTAATGGGATGGCTGGGTCATATGGTACATCTAGTTCTAGATCCTTGAGGAATCGCCATACTGTTTTCCATAATGGTTGAACTAGTTTACAGAATTGACTCATTTTTGATTACAAAATTGAGACTAGAAAAGTAGGCTGCTTTCATTGAAATAGGTATTTGGTTCTCTTTGTAGTTTGTACAGAGAACATCATAGAAGATAAACTGCTTACCCTGTCCCTTCAGTGATGGCTGTGATCTGAAACCAAAATGAACTATTTTGTTGCACATACAAATTTACTTGTAAACACAATATTATTTCTTACTGTCCCTGGCAATATTGTACAATTCCCCATCTTTACCCATTACATTCTGATCTGATACACCCAGAACTGTATCACCAGTCCTGGCCTTAATCTGAAGCTCTGTACTTACATTCAACTGTACACAACATATACGCATTTTAACGTCTCACAAAACATTCAGTTTCAACAGGTTCAGTGTTGAACTGATAGGAGGTGGGGTGGATACTGTGAAGGTCTTAAGACTGGACTTGAACTTCATATCTAATATTTGATAGCTAGGTGACGTTGGACAATGTATTGTCTTTTCTTAGCTTTCTGACTTGCAGAATGTGGGTGTCAATAGCTACTTCACAGAAGATAAAATTATATTTGTGTGTAAGGAAATCTCTGGTTAAACCTATCTTAAGAGGAGAAGAAATTCTAGGTCCTTAACCACATGATAATTGTCCTAGATCTGTGATGAGATGGACATGTGACTTTCACTGGGAGAATTGTTCTACAAAACATATGTGTTAGATTCCCATGAGACTCTATCTATCTCTATCTCTATCTCTATCTCTATCTCTATCTCTATCTCTATATCTCATTAAAAAGTGCAGGGAAGAAAGTTGTCAGATCTCATATAGTCTTCATAGAGTCCATTGTGTTAGGAGAATTTTTACATTCTTGAGGCCTTGTGTCACATCTATAATAGGAGAGACAAAGACCTAATTTTAAAGAGTAATGACTAAATAAAGGAAAGTTGTAATTGGATATGAATAACTGTCAGTCTTCTCAGGCTTTATCAAAGAAGGTGGGCTCACCACCAGGGAGCAGCAATTGACTATGGGAGGATGTACTTCCAAGCACTCCTTATACAACCAGTGTGGGTAGTGGAGTTGAGGGGACTGTGGGCATGGGGGATCTTTCATTCTGTCTGTGCCTTTGCAACAATTCAAAAATTCACCATTATTTAATATTATCTTTGTTTAAAAGTGAAGAAACTCTGCTGAAAGGCCTTTCTGATGTTCTTTTTCTCGAGTTTTGAACTTTTTGCTATTTGCCTTTTAAAAAGAATGAATAATTTTGCAGGGCCTGCGAAGGAAGAGGGACTCCTTACCTCCATCGGTGCTTATATTTTGCCTAAAACATTTTTGTATGTAGCATGCTGCCAGGTACCAAATAAGTGCTCATTAAATTATAGCTATTATTATGTTCAGGAATTATTCTGCCTCTCAAGATACACGTAATCCTATTGATTGCTCTTATGATAGTGAAAAATATTACTATGCATAATTTCCCAAATCAGAAGTCTGAAAATCATCTTACCTTATAATCCTCTCTTTACTGCTGTCACTGCCCCACTAGGTCCTGGTGTTTTTACCTCCTGGTTGACACTTATTTTGAGTCTCTTCCTCTACCTTTTCACCATAGCTGGCTTACATGGAGCCTTTCCTGCTTTCCTCCTGGATATTGCAATAACCTCCCTCCCACCAGTTTTGTCCCATTCTGTTCCCTATACTGCTAATAAAATGAACTTTAAAAATCATCTAAATCTGAGAAAATGACAGTCCTCCAATCTTCCTGTCCAGATTAAAGTTCTTCATTAGATCTCAAAAACTTTCAAAATATATTATCATTTCCCCAGTTTAATCATCATCGTTTGTTATGCTTAGAATTTCTTTTACCTCTACAGTTATTCTACTACCACTCACCAAAAAGCAACCATCCATCCAGCAATTTCGACTACTTATAATTCCCTAAATATATTATTTCATGGCCCTGTGCTTTCTCATATACGGTTGGTACTACCTGAAACAACAACAAAAATTCTCCTGTGATCCTGCCTAGATTTAGCTAGCATGAATTCATTCATAGTTAATGGAGCATCTTTTGCCTGAAAGGGGGCAATCAATGTGTGATGTGTTTTATTCTCACAAAATTTCCAGTTCACTCATACTGGTAGGGTAGGAAAGACTTGAATTATTATTTTAGCTTTAACTTAGTGATTAAAATATCTGTTTTTGGTTTTAGGGTCTTCTGTTGTATCATGGTTTATAAAATACCAAAACTCATGTTGTGGGGATAGAACCTTCATGAAAGATGCTCTTCAGCAGCTTGTACATCTGCAGCATCATCCCTGCATCTTTGACAGCCTCAGCCCTCCCAGGCTCCCTTTACTTCCTGATTTTTGGAGCTCATTATCCTATCTCCTGTCAGTTTTCTGTTCATGTAGCCTGACCCCCACCCACCATGATACAGGCAGAAAGGACTTTCTGATATCGGCTTTTGTCTCTACAGGGAGGTGATTCATTTCACTGTGGGCAGGACCATTCTTCCTGGACTGGTGAGCAGAAAAATCAAAACTGCGATTCCCAGAGGTGGTGGTGTTGGAGGCTTCATTTAAGGTCACTGAACAGAACAGAAAGTTACCGAAAAAACAAGACTAGCTCTATCAGAGACCATGGCCTCAGAATGACCTGGCTGCAGACAGATTCAAAGTCATAGGAAGCACCGGGACCAGAGAACAGAAAAGGGTTTATTTCATCATTGTAAAGAATCTTTAATGTTTGTATATCCTTACAGCATAAGGATAGATGTTATCCTTTATGTTAATACACATAAATAAATTTATGCATTTAAATACAAATTATGTTTTTCTTGATGTTTTGACATATATTTATATATTTTATATAAAATATTTCAAATATTTAATAACACTACTTAGAAATATGTCCTAATTAATTACAAAGAAATCCTGGTATTATTACCTTAAATAAATCCTAAAAGAAGAGTACTGCAATTTCAAACTGAAATTGCAATCATTCATTTGATCTGCAAGGTAATCGTGCACCAGGCTTTAACGTCAGCAGGTAACAGAGCATCATGGCCTAAGCAGGTCAACAATGGAAGTGAACGTATCAGTAGTACTCAGAAGATGTATGTGTCAAGTCAAAAAGGAGATGCAGTTTTCTCATTCAGAACTACATTGTTAAGGATTCAAGCAAGAGATTTAGCAGTGGGAAAAGAGAATAAGCCTTTTTACGTCGGAGAGAATGATTTGACTAGGGAAGCAAACCGATCAGAACTTGGCCTTGGATTCTGATTTAGAAACAGTGAAGACCTCAGTATCGCCTCTGATAAAAAATAATGTTCTAAGAACTTCAGGAGATTTCTTGGAAGATATAGATGTCTGTGCTTGTCCTGCTGAATTTGTTGTGCATTTAGAACCTACAAACTGAAATACTTAAGCTAGTGAGAGGTTTTTTAAAATTTAGACATAAAAGTTAACATGAAACAAGACCTGAAATTTTTCTGTACTAGGTGACAAGAGGAAATATGAGAGAGCCAAAGTAGCAATCAGTCTTGTTTTAGTGTAAGTACATAAGTACTATATCTAATTTTTTTTGGTAGAGTAGGGAGACCAATCACATATAACCTGTATGTGTAAGGAGGAGACCCAGAGGTATTTATCTGAAATGTGAGATTTTTGCTGCTGAATGTCAATCCACCCAAAGTACAACCTTACAGGCCCTAAAGGGTTAAACATTTCTCCCAAAACATCTTTCAACCAGAGAGCCTGGCACAAGGGGGAATAGAGCTCAATTTCTAATCTGATTCAGTCTAAAGATAATTAGAAGGCTTAGTTCAGTCCCTAAAACCCTTCATGTGAGAATTCAGGTGAGTTTCTGGGAGCACTAATGGACTTTGCCTCATCATAAATTCCAGCTTGAACGTGCTTAGTCTGAGTTACTTCTGTATTCACCAAAGAGAAGTTAGCGTGAAATTTTACTGCTTGTTTTTCTTCTGTCTCAGGAACACCAAGTGACTGATCATCTAATCGGTAATTCCTCCCCCAGTTAGTCAAACTGGTAGGGTCAGTCTTCATAGACTGCACTGAAGAGCCACAGATTGATGGAGCTGGGGGCCATTATCCTTAGGAAGCTAACACAGGCACTGGAAACCAAATACCACATGTTCTCATTCATAAGAGGGAGTTAAATGATGAGAACCCATGGACACAAAGAAGAGACCAACAGACACTGGGGCTTGCTTGAGGGCAGAGGCAGGGAGGAGGGAGAGAAGCAGAAAACATAACTATTAGGTACTAGGCTTAGTACCTAGGTAACGAAATTATCTGTGCAGCAAACCCCTATGACACTATAGGTCAGTTCACCTATACAACGAACCTGAACACGCACCCTTGAACCTAAAATAAAAGGTTAAAAAAAGATTGAAAATAAGGCGAGCAAAAGAATAAGAAGAAATTTACTGAGTTACTGATGGTTTAATTACTTTTTCATAGAGAGCTGAGGGATAAATAACTGAGTCCAAATCTTATCATTTTTTAAATTTTGTAAAATTCGGCATGAGAAATTTAACTTTATTTGACGCCCCCCTCTACTCCTATAAGGAGAGATTCTGAGAAGTTAAGTCCAGTGTCAAATCGCAGACGGAGCCCAAGTTATAAACTAGATTTCTTAACTCTTGTTTGTCAGATCGATTTGTTAAACAATACTAACAGGTAACACAATATTCAAGTCCATTTGGCCCTTTACATTTAACTAGATGCAAATATACATTGTACTTGTGGGAACCACTTTTCCTCGAAGAGCCTCATTTTTCTCATAACTAAAATGGGCATAAGTATATTGCCTGCATTACTTGTGCGCCAGGATTCTCACGTTGAAACAAGATAAGGTGAATGAAAACACCTATAGTTGATCTGCGTTAGTTGTTTTTGTTATACTCCTCAAATGGTTATAAAATAATTTTTAAAATTTAGGGGACAGATTATTTTTAAAAACTGTAATTTAATTTCCTCTCTCAAGGATTAACCTCCTCATTGTGCTATGTTGCCCACTGAAGAGAAAGGGAGAACAACTAATTTATGTGCTTTGTTGTTGAAAATTTGGGATGATCTCAGAACTACAATGAATTTGGGCAGAGACTGTCGAAGTGTGGATCCCCCAGGTATTTTCAGAAATTCTTGGAGATAAAAACAATTTTCATAATAATGGTAAGCCATTATTTTTTCTAACATCTTATTCTCTCATGAGCATATAGTATAATTTTCCAGAGGCTATAGGACATGTGATATCACAAGAGATTGAATGCAGAAGCAGGTTTTAGAATCCTGCTGTCTTCTATTAATTCAGTCATCAAAATGCTTTTTGCAAATATAAAGCAATGCCACATTTTTCAAATTGTTATGAGACACTGGAAAATAACTAGTCTTCAAAGAAGTATATTATGTATATTAACATGCAATGAACTTATTTTTATTTTAAACTAAGCTAAAAATATAATTATAAAATTTGTTTTAACGTGAAATATAGTAAATTTATAAATATATATATAAATACAAGCACTTATATGTGGGGCTCATCATTTTATATATAAAGTATATATGTTTACATATATAT